>NW_007248522.1:95132-321250 GCF_000164805.1 Carlito syrichta
AGAGAGAGAGAGAGAGAGAGAGAGAGAGAGAGAGAGAGAGAGAGAGAGAGAGAGAGGGTTCTGAAAGTGAGTATTTTTTATTTTAAAAGATCTTTTAAAAGGATTTGTTCTAAAGGTAAGCAGAGACACAGAGATAAGGGAAGACTATGGAGGAATTAAAGGGTGATGGGAATGATCTAATAAAGAGACAAGACTGATGATGTGACTGTGAGAAGAAATAGTTGTTAGAGGGATGTCCTTGAGTAGCCTAGAGGGGTCAGGGTCTGGGGCTTAGGAGGAGGTCAGTCTTACCGAGGTGCATGGACCGTTCAACCATAACCACAAACACTGGAGATTGGGCAGATGTGGGATGTGAAGGTGCATGTGGCTTGTGTGAGTTCTCTGCCGACTGATTTTATTTTCTGAGTGAAACAGAAAGTCAGAGAAAGAAGGGAAAAGGCTCTTGGGGTGTGAAGAGAATATAGAAGGTAGCAAAAAGTTGTCTTGGAGTTTGGAAAATGGGTGGTAGGAAAATGTAGTGTGATGCTCAGGGAATTGGAGCTATGAGTTAAAGTGAACTTGATTCTATGGCTTCTTCTAGCCACAGAGACAGAGGTGAGCTTGATATAATCCAGGGTGAGGTTTTGTCACAGGAATACAACACATGGTGAGAATGGCAAGAAGACGAGGACGGATTTGAAGTGGTGATTTTAATGGTTTGAATGGCCTTTTAAATTCCAACTGCAAAGTCCCTTGTGGTGGGCTGAATTTTGTCCCCACAACTTATATGTTAAAGCCCTAATCCTCAATGTGATGGTATTTGTAGAGGGGCCTTCCTTTAAAGATAATTAGGGTTAGATAAGGTCATGGGGTGGGGCCCTCTTGATGAGATTAGTGCCCTTATAGGAAGAGGCACTAGAAAACTCTCTCCTTTACACTAAGAAAAGGCCATGTGAGGACACAATGACATGCCAGGAAGGCAGTCCTTAGCAAAAATCAAGTTGATAGTATCTCGATCTTGAATTTCTCAGTCTCCAGAGATATTGAGAAAATAAATGTCTGTTGTTTAAATCACCTGGGCTATGGTATTGTATTATAGCAGCCCAAGCTAGTTAAGATATCTCTCTCCTATTTACCAAACATGTTGAGTACATGCTAACTCATAATATCTGTATTTTCTTGTTCCTTTGCTTGAGACTACTTATAATTCAGGTATCTTCATCTTCAAATGTATGTCAACCATCATATGTTCAATTAGCTCTTTCCTGTGTTGAACCACAGTCCTATCACAATATAACATCTCTATATTCTCTGCCTACCTTACCTACTTTAATTTCTCCATGGCATGTAACATTTCTAGCATTCTGAATAACTTAATTATTTAATTTGTATTGTCTGCCTCTTCTCATTAGAGCGTAAACCTCACGAGGGCAAGAATTTTTGTCTTCAGCTTGCTGCTATATCTTTCATGTCTCCAATAGTCCTTGAAACATCACAGGCACTCCATAAATATTTTTGAGCCAATAAATTAAGTCAAGACATTTTTACTATTTGACATTATGTCTGAATTAGAAATCAAACATTCCACACTGTTGTCAATGCCTCTTTTGAAATTTTGAGTCCTAAGTTTTCCTTGCTGTTGTGGCTGAATCTTCTAGATATGATTTTAGGTTCAGCCCACCTAACTTCTTAAAACTGTATATTAGGACAGTATAATATGTGGTTCCTGTACAGAGCTCTCATTAGAGAGAGTATCCAGGATTCAGTTGATTCCAATTCCATTTTAATCTGTGGTTCTTTCTTGCAATTCCAAACTTGAGGTTGACTTTGGAACATCATCTTTCTTGAGTTCCCACAATATTTGCTCTAGACTAATGAAAAAATGAATGATCATAAATGTAATTGCTCTGAAGTCCTGAGGATATTTTTGGTACACTTGGAAGGAAGATGGGTTTGAAAGAAAAGCAATTGACTGCAGAGGACTTTAGGTATTTTTCTCTGGTGGAGTTTAGGGGTACCAAAAATAAATAGTATTTTTTTATTCCCTTTTGGGTTCTGAACAAGTGGAAAAAAAAAACGGCACATGTGGACCAAAATATTACTTTAATTATGCCAAAAAGATGAGAGGACAGCTCATTGCGGCGGCCAAAGGGACCTGAGCCCAGGACAAGGTAGACACTACCACTAGACCATTGCTGTGGGCAGAGCTAGTTTTGACCTGGCTGCGGGGAGAGGAACTGCACCCAGGACAGCAGAAGTCATTGGCTCTCCACAGCCAGCCTGCTTCAAAGAGGGAACATTGGGAAGGCCAGAATTATACTCAAGGAACTCCCAAGGTGTTTATTTCTTGCAGAGTGAATATTTCCCAAACTTACCTGTTAATGAAATTGTCATCACATAGGGTCTTATGGTACTGGCGGAGCAAGAATGTCACTTTGAGAAATGCCGGCATAGATAATTGAGATTCCTTTGATCTCTAATATTTCGTGAAATAACACAAACATCAGTTCTCTTTGTAAAGTTCTGTTGATTTCTCTCCTTGGCAAATATTTAATGGACTCCTATAATATGGCCAGTCACTGAATAAAACATTGGATGGGCAAGAACAGGAAAGAGAAAGACATAATGATAAGTAAGATAAGTCCTTTCTTTCAAAGACTCTATGATCTAGGTGGGAAAGATGGACATAAACCTTTTTAAGATCATTTGTGGATATCGTTAGAAAAGATGTTACAATGTACTATGAAGGATGCCTCTTGACTTTAGGTCATTGGCTAAATGACATGAACAAGGGGTTCTTGAGTTAGGTTCTTGATATAATCTCAATTCTAAAAATGGAAAGAAAAGGAAAAAATCAATTATTTCGCTGTCCCAGTGAGTTGAAATTTACTTACTTGAGATTTTTGCCAGCATAAAATGTAATTAAGGCTAGGCTTGGTGGTTTACACCTGTAGTCCCAGTTACTCAGGAAGCTGAGGCAGAAGGATCCCTTGAGTCCAGGAGTTTGAGGTTGCAGTGAGCTATGATCATGTCACTGTACTCCAGCTTGGATGACAGAGCGATACCCTACCTCAAAAATATGTAGCTAAGTGGAAACACCAAATCATATATTAGTTTCGTCTCTTGTGACTTGTGGGCCTCGGTCTGAGTTCAAATCCCAATGTCACTAATAACTGGCTGTGTGAATTTGGACAAACCCCTTATCCTCTTTGAAAACCTTGCTTGCCCATCTACAAGTTGGGAGTGATATGACAAGAGCTATCTTACCTCTCAGTATCCTGAAGGGCAGGTAAGAGAAGGGATATGAAATCCATCTGTAAACTGTGTTATGATATGCTACACTAATGTAATTACATCATTGCATATGCATGAAGTTTTCTGCTACAATCTGATAAGTGAACACAGCATTGCTTCATATTTTGATTCTGAGTTTTAAGACAATCTGAAAATATGTAGATAGTACTCGTTTCAACCATGTTTCATTTTCTTTCTTAAATTTTGGGATAAGATCTATGATTTTTTAAAAAAAGTTTTATTTTAAAGATGTGGGATACAATTCAGGGTTAAGTATACAAATGTTCATTATGCACATTTGTTGATGAGGTGTGCCCTCCCTCTCCTGGCAGGATCCCACTACTGCCGATCCTGCTACCTCCCCTGGCAATTTCCCACTACTGACAATCCTTTTCTTACAGTAATACGATAATTGTTCAAGGTCCACTTATGAATGGGAGCATGTGATATTCAGTTCTTTGTTCCTGTGATAGATCACTCAGTATTATAGAGTCTAAGTCCATCCAAGTTGCTGTGAAGTTCAAAATTTTGTCCTTCTTTATGGCTGCATAATATTCCCTTGTGTATATGTACCACATTTAAAAAATCTAGTCCTCTTTTGATGGGCAGCACAGTTGGTTCCATGTTTTTACTATTGTGAACAATGCTGCAATAAACAGGCATGTGCAGGTATCTTTTTCTTAGAGTGATTTGAGTTCCTCCGGGTATATTCCCAGTAGTGGGATTGCAGGATCATATGGAAGGTCAATTTTTAGATCTTTTAGGAATTGCCAAATGGTTTTCCATAGACCTAGTCATAGGTTAGTTCTATGATTTTTAATGAGATACTTTTAATACATGAATTATTTAGAAAGTTTAGAGAGAATTGAACTAACATTCTGTAACATAAATCTTTGTTTTATGACCAATTTCAGAAAGTCAACTTTAAAAATAATGCATTAATACTAAAAAATAAACCACCAGTAAAAAAGAGCCCTCTCAAAGGAGAGATATTTTACCTGAAATATCAGCATGAAGAGATTTTTTTATGGCTGGTTAAAAAAAACCTCTTAAATTAGAGGTTGTAATGGAAAGTCTGACAGGCTCCAATAAGGCAGTTCAAAAATATATTCTTAACACTTAACACATACTGTACATGAAGTGTATTTTTAACATGCTATATGTTTATTACAGATTAAATACTTAAAAATGGAAAAACAACCCAAATGTTTCTTAAATATTTGCTTAATATAGTTAGAACACATTGCGAATTGTAAGAGTGAAGACTAGATGTTAAGTGTTTAACTAACAGCAAATGCAATCAAATGTTTCATTTGAAATGTTAATCGGGCGATAAAAATGTCTTGTGAGACGACAGATTACAGTTTCACGAAAACTTCTCTCTAATTAAGGTGAAACTATGGGAAGACACTTGATTGATTGAAAGTTGTGAACTTGTGAGGACCCTCATCTGATTTGTGCCTGAATCTTTCCCTCCAGGCTGCCGGTTTAAGGGCATCTGAAATGTAACGTTTCTTCCAAGATGTCACCTCCTCTTTGAAACCCTTGCTGACAGAAAAGTTTAGAAGCACCCTTTTTTCTGCACTTTGTGCCAACCTGCGTGGCATTATATAGCAATATGTTTATTATATTAAATTGTACATTAATTTATTGGCAACTCTATTGTTACTAAATGTGTGACTGTGGGCAAGTTACTTACCTCTCTATACTTCTTACAAGAGGTTCTCCTCTTGTAAAGTGGAGATGGTCATAGATAAGACTTAGTTCACTGGACTGTTGTAGGATTTAAATAGTTAAAATCTGTAATGTGCTTAGAACAGGTCCCAGCATGAAGTGTTAGTTTAACACTTAACAGGTGTTCTTTGCTCAAAATTTGCAATATGTTCTGGATACATTAGACAAATATACAAGAAACATTTGGGTTTTTCCCTTATTGTAAAGTACTTATGCAATGAACATACAACTTAGTAAAATCCTTTTCATGTATAATATATGTTAAGCTTTTGTTTCTTTAAGCTGTTTGAGATTATCTATTTAAAAGTTCAGTTCTTGACCACTATATATATTACAAATGACACTTGTGTGTGTATATATATATTTCAGTTCATCTCCCTCACCGGACTATCATTTTCAGTATGATATTTTATGCCCATGACTATTGTTGGCATGTTTTAAGGGCTCAACAATTTTTTATTGAATAAACAAGTGAATGAATGGATGTAGAAACCCCACTAGATCACCAGCTATGTTTGACTCATCTGTCTGACTAGGTTCTCTCTCTCTCTCATTTTACAGTTTCTAGAGCTTCAGAAATTGCTGATTAAATGCCATTAATTAAGAAAAAACACTTCTGCATTCCAAAAGTCTTGCCTTTTGAACTGAAAAGCCCACTGCCATTAATTTGTCCGTAAACGAATATCTCAGACAAGGCAAGAGGAAATGAGCTTTGACAAGTGTTGCAAATATTAGAAAAATGTTTTCAATTCTGTAGTCTGGTTAGTTATGTAAATTCCTCGTGCCTTAACTTCCTCAGCTGCACAGTGGGAATAATAAAATATCTACCTCACTGCTGAATGAGTTAACGTTTGGAAAGTTCTTAGAATAGTGTCTGGCACATAATAAATTCTCAATAAATGTGGATTTTTCTCACCCAAAATTATTACACTTTAATATAATAATTATAATAATATAAACAATGCTTAGACTATATTAGCATATTATTATATAATGTTGTTACTGTCATTTAACATACCAAAGACAGATATTTCATTTTGTTTTTTGTCCTTGTATATTTTTCATTTCTACCTTTGTTAATAGGCCTGGAGAGTGGTTGTGTGCTATAGTTCCACTGCCATTATCCAAAGTTTCTCCCTGTGATTCTGACTGACATAGCTTCTTGAAACTTGGTCTACTTTACCCAGTCCGCCCCCACCGCCCTCGCCAGACTGTCTTTGGACAAATATTGCCACAGATTGAGGCTGGAACTCTGCTGCAAATAAAAACAGATATCATCAAACACCCAGGATGTCAATTTCTTAGATGAAGAAAGCTTCTTAAGATAACCGATCAAAAATCTCCTTCTTCCTACTTAAAATAAAATATTGGTTGCTTTAAAACAAAAATGAAACAAGTAATTGGGTCCAGCTGGCTCAGCTGCCAACAAAAGTCTGTCTCCTAGAGTCAGTGTGGCTCAGGGCACTTAGAAATTAATGGTGTGGAATTAATTTGAAGTTTATGGCAATTTTGCCCCAAGTGCTTTTAATACTCATCTCAAATTTGAAGATGGTTGGTTTGCCTCTAACCTCATTTAAAAAAATCTTATCATTGTTAATAGTCTCATTATTATATTTAAGACATTTACAGATTGACCCTTATTCTTGATAATTTAGCACAATTTATAATTGAATTCATCCTTTTCTCAAATTTCTGTATCGTTATTTAACTTTAAGAACACTTTGTATGCCTCTATTTTTTTACCCTAAGTATGTGAGTGATTTCTAGAACTGTGGTCAAGAATTCATAAAGTTTTGAAATCCAACTAATAATTCCTCTAAATGCTCTGCTTTTAAGGCAAGTGCAGAGAAGGAAGTGGATTTATTAAATTTTAGGCACTTTACCTAATATACACTTGACAAAACTTATGAAAGAACTTTGGGAACTATGGAAGACTAGACACATGTAACAGATTTTTTAAAATAACAGTTTTATTGAGATATAATCACATACTATAAAATTCACCCTTTAAAAGGTGTACAATAGAGTGTTTTTTGGTATATTTATAGAGCTATGCAACCATCACCATTATCTAATTTCAGAACATTTTCATCACTCCCAAAAGAAACTCTGTACTCATGAACACTCGCTCCCCATTTTCTCCTCTCCTCAACCCTTGGAAACCACTAATCTATTTTCCGTTTCTATAGATTTCCTAAGAATTTCTCTGGATTCTGGACATTTCATATGAATAGAATAATATAATATATGGTATTTTGTGTCTGGTTTCTTTTACTCGGCATGTTTTCAATGTTCATCCAAGTTGTATCATGTCAGTAACTCAATCCTCTTTAGGACTGAGTAATATTCCATTGTATGGATATACCACATTTTATTTATCCATTTATCAGCAGAGGGGTGTTGAGCATTTGAATTTCCATTTGTTTTAGCTATTATAAATAATGTTGCTGTAAACATTTGTGTACAAGTTTTTGTGTGAGCTTATGTTTTTATTTCTCTTGGGTAAACGTAGGAGTGGCACTGCTGGGCCAAATATTAACTCTACATTTAACATTTTAAGGAAATGCCAAATTGTTATACAAAGTGGCTCATATGTCACAGATTTTAATTCTTGTTTTCTTATTATTGCTGCAAGTGAGGGGCTAAATAGAAAAAATGCAGAACTTATCTTAGTTTACTGGAACAAATGGTTTCATTGTTGTATAGTCTCATTACCATGGTAGATAATTTGAGAGGAAGAACTGGTTTTAAATGTGGATGAGATATTTGATTTTGGAAGTCATAGTTGGGTTGTTGTGGAACTTCAGGTAGAGAATTTTAGGAGTTATTTGAAAATTCAGGATTGGAGTTCAGGAAAATAATCTAATCAGAAGAGTATCATTATCTTCTATTTCTTTCTTAAAGTCACATCTGTTTTTTGGAATCATTTCTTTTTTTGCTTCCTCATATCTCTTTAGATTTTTCTTCTTTGAAGGTCACATTTTGAATTGTTTCTTTATCAATATACTTTCACCTTGGCTCATTAAGAAATGTAACATCTTCTTTTTCCTTAATATCTGAGTACTGGTACAGTGATTTACAGTTTTAGGTTGGAAAGATCTGGATGACAGGACAATATACTAGAGAAGATCTATGGCATGTGGAAAGTCAAGGTACTATCTAACTTCTTCTGGTAAAATGAGCTTATTACCTCCCTAAAAATTGGTGACCTTTTATTTAATTAAGATTATTAAGAACTAACAACATTGGCTGGGTGCGGTGGCTCACACTTGCAATCCCAGCAGTTTGGGAGACTGAGAAGGAATAATGTGCTTGAGCCTAGGATTCAAGACCAGCCTAGAGAACAAAGCCAGATATCATCTTTACAAAAAAATAAAAATAAAAATAGCTGGGTATGGTGGTACATACCTGTAGTCCCAGCTATCCAAGAGGCTGTGGCTGACAGATCACCTGAACCCAGGAGGTCAAGGCTACCGTGAGCCTTGATCTTGCCATTGCCTCAGTGACAGAGTGAGACCCCAACTCAAAAACAAAACAAATCAAGACAAACAACAAAAATCTAACAACATGACAGATGCTTTAAAACGATCTCCCCATTTAAACCTCATGATAGGTATGAGATGTAGGTGTATTTTATCCCTGTTTTCATGGCAGAGATTTTGTTGTTGTTGTTTTTGTCCACTGATCTATCCCAAATTATTAAAACAGTGCCTGGCATGTAGTAGGTATTTGAAAAAATTTTTTGTTGAAAGAGGATACAGCTCCAAGAGGTAAATTCACTTACCTGCATTGTACTCCTAGGTGGTGGGGTTGAAATTCAGTGCCAGGTCATGTTGATTCCAAGGGCTGCGTGTGCTGCACTCTCCCATATTATCTCCAGCTTCCTTATAACTCTAACAAGAGAAATATACCAGACTACAGTTTTTGATATTCTGCCTGTACAACTTGATTCATCTGTGGGTTCTTGATGCTTTGCTCAGATAAGCCAAATAAGTGGAGAAATGCTGAGTGGTACAAATCGGATCAGTGTTTTTACTTTGGGGCTTCTCAGAATCTTTCACATGTTAAGGTACAATGCAAATCATCAAGGGGAGCAAGTAGTACATTAGTCTACAATATTCTCTCACACCTCGACCCTTGTGTGTGTGTCTGTGTGTATGTGTGTGCATGCATACATGTAGCGTGTATCAACATCTCCAAGGAATGCAGTTTTAGAGTTGATGGTCTAAAGTTCTCAAGTTTTGTTTGATCGATTCCTTCTAGCCCTATAGTTTGTTGACTTGAATTGTGGTAAAAGAACAAATTAAGGTCAAATCTCATTATAGCAAATACGGTTAGAAAAATATTACTATAACAAAAATATTTTAAAGACCTGGCCTCAAGCCTAGAGTAATAGACTTGTGGCCTATTACTGATTTCTTCAGAGTAAAAATTACTGCTCCAAATAATGGAGTACAATAAATGCTTTTCTTTTGCTTCATTTTTACAATAGAGAGAAGGAAAAAAAAATACCTAGCACCTTATTGTGTGGTATTTACTCTTCCAGCAAATACTCCAGATTGCCTCCCAAGCACTGTGGTTCCTCGTTGGGGGTGCCAAGGCATTCCCTACCTCTGTTTCCAGATCTTCAGTTATTCATAGTTTGTTGGAGTAATGAGAAGAATGAATAATCAGACAGTGACAAGGCAGGTAATAAGATCTTCTCTTTACCAGGCAAACAATAAAAAGTTAAGGAATTACTGAAGACAACAGATCAAAAGGTAAAACAAGATTGGACATCAAGTTGAACTAGGATGGGTTATAAGCCTTCTGAGGGCAGCAACAGTGTTGCTGCTGTGTCAGTGCTTGGCTTAGAGGCTGGCAGAGAGTGGAATGGAGGGAGATAGCACTGAGTACATCACTAAGCCGCAGCCTCAGTCCCCTTCTTCCTGCTGTCCAGGGCTCTTCACAACTGAGTCTGCTGAGGGGCTTCCCTAAAGATTCAGTCCTGCCTCAGCTTCTAATAATGCAATGACAACATTTTCTCTTTCCCCAGGTTCTGAGGCTTGACTGAAATGAAAATCATAGCCTCTGCAGTTTATCACAGCGGGGCCTCAATCACTGTGCCACGAGTCTCTCTCGCTCTCTCTTTCTCTCAGTCTTCCTAAATCTCTTTCTTTTGATGTGAAATACAGAGGGTGCAGAAAAAAATGTATACACATTTTAAGAAAGGAAAAAACTGTATTAAAATTGAGGATGAATACAAGTCACGCTTGACTTCTGCAGTTACAAGAAGTGCTCAAAGTGATTACCATCTGTAACCGGACACACCTGATTAAAGCAAACGAAAAGTAATACATAGATAACAGCTCTTAAAAATGTGTGTGCATCTTTTTGACACCCCTGGAATATATGCCATGTACTTTACAGTTTTATGGCAGTGATTAAATGAGATGCCACATGAAAATCCCCCAGTCCAGTGCCTCCCCACGAGTTGCTTTTGCTATTAGTCTCTACCTTTAGGCTTCACCACAGCTGTTTGGCCCTGCTCCTTTCAGTCTTCTCTCCTGTCCACCTGCCATGATGGAGCATGAACCCAGTCATTGGCGCCTCTGAATGACCGCTCTTGTCCTTCTGGTGGGGTCATGCTGTGGAATCAGACTTATGCCTGTCTTTGTTTAGTTACTTTTCAGTAAACTTGCTAGGACTCCAGCTCCCTAGTTCAGAGTCCTCTGCCAAGCGTGGGTGAGAATACTTATATTAGACAGTACTCTTCTCGTTGCAAGTGACATCAGCCACTCAAATTAGCTTAAGAAAATCGTGACCATGGTAATGCTATTCTGCTCCTGCTGATAATGCCAACAGGAAATTGTGGACTCATAAAACTGGGAAGTCATGGTTACACTGAGGGTTGGAAATAGATCAGAAAGGCTCTGTCTCTACTTTGCAGCTCTCCTGTTTTCTGTGTTGGCTTCCTGCTTGGACTCACTCTTTCTCCCATGGAAGTAAAGATAATGTCTGCTCCAGTGTTATGACACTTCACCTGACAGTAATCCCAGGGAAAGAATGTAGCTCTCTCTTCCCCATCATCTTTATCTTTCCCCTAAGACTAACTCCAATTGGCCCAATTTGCTTCTTCTTTCATTAGAACCTCAAACATGTCCAGGACCCAATATGCATAAGAAACACTCGCCTGTAAAATAGGTCTCCACATGAATCACAAATATGGTGTGCCAAGTTCGTTCCAAGGTCCTGGGATGCACCATGGCACAAGGCAGCACTTAGAGGCTCTCAGCCAGAGAGACTATCCGCCTCCCAGCTGGACCCCTGCTATTGACATCTGATTAGCAGGAAACTTGAAGACTAGTTAGTGTTAGGGATGCAGAAGGAAATTTGCCTGAAGGTTAGAAATCTCAGTGGGTCTTTATGGCCAAAGGAGGCAACCAATGAAATAAATGAAGGGGTAAATGTAAGGAGGGGAGGTAGTGATGTTGGAAGGAGGGGCATGTAGATTTTAATCTTTTTGTGGGAGACTTGGATGCCACACAATGAGCTCATGGGATTATAGGATGTCAGAGTTGTGAAGGCCCTTAGACATCACACAGAGGCAGAAACCAAAGTGCAAAAAGGTGAAATGACTTACTCAGGACTTACTGGGCCAGGGAGGAGGATATCAAACCAGAATTCTTGTCTTCTCCAGCCTTGCTGTCTTTCTGCTGTGTAATGCTGCATTGACTCTCCTGGCGAAAGTCTCCGTGAGCCTTTGTGTGACTGGCAAAATGACATTTCTCATTGCTTCTCTTTGCATTAACCCTCCTTCTATGTGACCAGCTCCAGAAGGATGGCTAGACTAGGTAGAAAAAATTATCACGGAGGGAAGTGTGTAGACATCAGCAAGGAGCTGGCCAGGACATCTAGAACTCAGTGAGGCTGGACCTCCACCCCTTAACTCCTCTAGCAGGTCCTCTCACTTAGCAAACCTCCCCATATCCCTCCCACCAAGGGAGACCCTCTGTAGGCACATTTCCTCCAGGCTGCTCTGGGGGAGTCAGAAAGAAACCGTGTGAACTTTTGACAGTCCTGGTCTCGTTCCAAATGAGAACGCCTGCTGTGGAGAAACGCAGATGCCGTCTCTGTCTATTTGTGCCAAAAAGGTACTCTCCACCTACAACATTGCAGCATTATTAGCTCTTGCAAAGGCACTGCTTCTACCCTTTCCACTGAAATTTAATCCAACTCAATTAAAACATCGTGGCAGCCTCCACAAGGGCACAGATGCCCTGGAAAATGATTTTGGGGGTGTTTTCCCCGGCTGTGAATGGTTCCTCAATGTGAAGGCGACCACACACGTGCTTAAAAATGAAAACAGTCCTGGTGGTAATGGAGCAATTCAATAATACTAACTCGCATTTACAGAACAACCTTCTTTTAAGGTTAAGTGTTGGTTGGGTTGATCATGAACGGAATATAGCCTGGGCTTTGTCTCGGCTATAAACTCTCTTTCCCTTTGCTCAGTCTTCTTTACCCTATGCCTGTCCTTCTCTATTTGTCTCTGTTTCTGCCTTGCTTTTTACAATTTATGTGATGATTCACAAAAAAGCCATTCTGATGGAACAAAGGTTGATGCTGTAGAAATTCTCTCTCCAGGGAGTGTTTTTAAGAGGCTATAGACTATGCTGGTGACCTTGCACTGGTCACCCACCAGGCCCATTGTATTAAGGCTCTATCTTCTTAGTATGGGAACCTACTTATCTCAGAGCAGAATGCCATTCCTTAGCTGGAAATTCTGGATCCCCCATACTGACCCCACCCACTTAATCTCTTGCATCCCACCACTGCAACCGAGCCCAGTCTTTCCTGCCTTCACCCCACAGTCAGATCCTAAGTAATGCCATTGTCTCCTCTCCATTTGTTAAAATCCTTCCCATTGACCGTGGCCATATGCATTCACCTTGTCCTCATCTTTGAATCATTTCTGAAGTTTCTAAAATTCTTCACCATCTATTACCTACTGCTACATACTACTGGGTTTGTTTGACTGTCTGAGCTGGTAACTTGCTTCCAGCAGGGTGTAAGATTGTTGAGTTAGGGACAGTTTATTATATGACCTGATATTTTTCTTCCTTTTGTTTTGTGCACAGTAGGTGCTTAATGAATGTTTCCCAATTCCTGAATTTTTATGAACTGAAACTCTCGTGACAATAAGCAGAGCTTTTTTGATGTAGACTAAGACCTACATGAAGTTGTGTGACTTAAGTAAAAATGCATATGGCCAAAAAACCACTTGGAAGGCCAGGGAAAGTCATGGGTCCCAGAGTCTGCAAGTTGAGGCTTGTAGCTAGGCGCTTAGCCATAAGATGCTGGCTAAAGCACTGCTCTTTAAACCTATTTGCTCATCTATTAAATGGGATAACAACAATAACAACAAACTGCCTACCTTAAGTTAATGAAAATCTGAAGAGATCATGTGGAGTCTGGAGTTAACTACCTGAGACCGTCTCTGCCGCTTTCTAGCTGTGACCTTGAGTAAATTTCTTAACCTCTTTGTGTCATAGTTTTTTCATTTGCAAAATACATACCTCTTAGGATTTTTCTAAAGATTGAATGACAGTAATTTGAAAAGCAATTAGAATGGTACTTGGCATACAGCTTGTTAAATAAATAGACAACTAAACAGTAATAAAAGATATAAATTAGTTTAGTGTTCAGTTATCATGGGGCTCTGCTTCTGCAGGGAAAACTGCTGCTGCTGTCACCACTCTTTTTTTTTCTTTTTTTCCTAGTTGGAGTCTCACTCTGTCACCCAGACTGGAGTGCCATGGCATGCTCCTGGCCACCGCAGCCTCGACCTACTGGGCTCTAGCAATCCTTCCGCCTCAGCCTTCCAAGTAGCTGGAACTACAGGCACATGCTACCATGCCTGGCTAATTTTTTCATTTATTGTAGAGATGAGGTCTTGTCAACTTGCTCAGGTGGGTCTCAAACCTGCAGGCTCAGACAATTCACTCACCTCGGCCTCCCAAAGCGCGGAATTACAGGCTGAGCTGCCGAGCCCGGTCTGCCACCACGCTTAATGCTGCAGCTCTTTAATGAGCCTGTGTGGCTCAATACACTCAAATCCCACTTTCTATTTCTAGATAATGCACTCTAGAAATGACCATGTGATAAATTTAGGTCTTTGATTTTTCCTGTACTATTAAAATTGTTTCTGTTCTTTAAACAGTTCCTTTCTTCAATTTCTTTTGTTGTGGGCAATTCTTCCATTTTATCCATTTACCGTGCAGACTATTTTCTGGTCATCTTGACCCAATCACAGGATAAACTTGGTGTATTTTAGATTCTAGCCAATGGTGGGGACTTTCAACTTCTTATCACTGCAGTTAAAGGTCACTATGCATTTGCAATGCCATTTCCCTTCCAGAAAAGCCACTTCGGCCCCTTATCTGCTGACCAAGTTCTACCTATCCTTCAAAAACTCAAACAGCTTGCCAATAAGTCCTGTCACTCTCTGCAGCATAACTCCTCTTTTACATACCTGTTGTGATATGCAGTTTTTACTCAAGAAGGACCCTCAAAAATCCTGGAATTATTTTTTGGACAGCAGGTCCCTTGTAATACACAGAATTTGTTCTGGATCAAATGGTCAACCAAAATTTTTATCTAGAAGTTTTGAGAAAGTTGTGTCACAATTTGTGGAAGAAACATCTTAAGTTGTGGAAAATAGATAAGCGGTTCTTCCAACATGACAATGCACCTGCCCACTCTGCATTGAGCGTTTTTGACCCAAAGCAGCATGACCCCTATGCCCATCCTTCTCATTCACCCACTCTTGCCCTGAGTGACTTTTTATTTTGTTTTCCCAGATGAAAAAAGTCTTCAAAGGGAAATGTTTTGCTGATGCAAAAAAGGTGGAAAAAATGGCAAAAGCACCAAAAGACATCAAAATCGACAAGTTCAAAAATTGTTTTGATCAGTGGAAAAAGCATCTCAATAGGTGTATTGCACTAAATGGAGAATATTTTGAAGGTGATTGAAGTTTAAACATGTAAGAATAAAGCCACAATTTTTAAATAAATAAATTCTGGGTTTTTTGGGTCCCCCCCTCATATAGCATTCATTGAAATTCCAAGAGCAATACGGCCAGTGTTTACTATTTTGCTTTCTGTCACCATGAAGAGCCCTATATGAGCATGTGTATTAGCCAGGAGAGACTATAATGAGCTGGGTAACAAATAGTCCCAAATTTCTATGCCTATCACAATAGTTTATTTCTCACCTTTGCTAATGTACCACGAGTGACAATCAGAGGCATTTTTCTACATGGTCACTTAGTTTATGTAGCTCCTAATTGTATAATATGGAATTTATGACCTCCCTCAGTGCAATGCCAATGGAAGAAAGAAAAAGAGACTTGAGATTTATAGTGACATCAGCAAGAGGGCAAAATAGGATATCCCTAGCTCATATCTCCCCCCACAACAATCAGAGTTCTATATAAATTCACAGACAAAGCAGTCTCTTCGTTGGAGCCTTGGGAGTCAGATTGGGGGTTGTGAAAACCTGGTGGAGTCCAAGACCTAGGAGAACCATTTTGAGAGTATAGACCTGTATCCACGTGGCAGACCTACGGATTGTGTTCCCAGGCTCAGACCTAGAAATGGCCCTGATCCCCAGGCTTGGTTGCAACTATGTTTCGCTTTGAGTCTGCTATCAAAACCATCTTTCAAGAGGTCCAGAAGGAATCACACACATTAATGACTTTGCAGATAGACTCATTTACCTGCTAACATTGGTCTCAGCAGTGGAAGCTAAAGTTATCCTGTAGTTCAACTCTAGTTCCAATTAGCTCTACCAGCTTAGGACTGCTAGCACAAGGATTCAGAGGGAGACTTCGCATTTTGTCCAGCTGGTACAGACATGCCAGCCTCTGTCCCATAACAAATTCTGAAGGAGCTCTGTTGATTTTAGCTCTTTCTGTCATAGCCTGGGAGGCATCTTTCCCATAAAGAAAAATGCTGGGAGACTTGCCCAACTGTGCCACCATGACAGGCTAGCCAACTTCCATTCCACATTAGATCCTCAAGAGATTCTGAAGCTCAACTCTGGCCTCTCTTGGGTGCAGCCTGGGAACAATCCCAATGGCACAGATAATTGCTTGGCAATATGCCCATCTATGCCACTACGATAGGGTCACCAGCTTCCATTCTAAAACAAGCCCTGTTTATCTGCTGCAGATCCAGAGTTACCCCATCTGTGAAGGAATTTCTGGAAGACACACCCAGACAGGCTTGATGATTCTATTCCACAGCAGTGCCTGAAAGAGCCTTAATTTTCAGCTCCAGCCCCATTTAACTATGGTCTGTGAACAATCCTGTTTGCTTAGAGAACTACTGGAATTTTCGCCCACCAGTACCACCAAATTGAGCTTGGTAATATTGGTCGAGAATTATCCCTGAAGCTCAGTTTCAACCTCTCCTAGCTGTGGTCTGGGAACAGTTCAACCCAGCTAGAGTAATGCTAGAAGATACACCCACGAGTCTTCATAGCAGACTTGCCAAGCTTGTTCCTATAGTAGATTTTTAAATCACTCCGGATGTTGGTTCTGATCCTTTTCATCTGTGAACAGAGAGTCATTTGGGCTTCTTGGGGACCTGAAGGAAGGTACATTCTGCAGGTTGATGCTCTGACCTCAGTCCTGCTGTGGATCCTGAAACAGTCCTATAAATTGGCTGCCGTCAATTCTCGACTGCAATCTGAGAGTAAACCTGTTCAATCATGAATCCATTGGGAGACTTACCTGTTTGTGACCTTGAAGTTAGACCTAAAGACATGCCAACCAAGATAGGATTCATACTCACTAGTGCCCTAGGAGAAGCCCATCAAATGTAATCTCCACTGCAGACATGACGTCAACCACATGACCTGGATCCATTCCCACTCAAGTGTGATCCCGGAGGCAATCTCATCATCCTAGAAACCAAACAAAAATGGTAACAAGTTTGTAACAAGTGGAAGAAGGAGTTGCTCCCTCAAATGCACAGACACCAATGCAAGACTATATGGATAACAAAAAAATCAGGCAAATAAGATACTACCAAAGGGGCCTGATAATGCTCCAATGGATAACTCAAAGGAAATGAAAATATAAAAATTATGTAAAGCAAACTTCAAAATAATAATCTTAAAGAAGTTCAATGAGATGCAAGAAAATACAGATAGAAAACTAAACAAAATTATAAAATAATGCTTGAACAAAATGAAAAATTTAATAAAGAAATAGAAAGCACAGAAAAGAATCAGAGAGAAAACATGAAGCTGAATAATACAATAACGGAACTGAAAAAGTTTTTAACATTTTAACAGCAGACTCAATTATGCAAAAAACAAGAAAAAAGTGAACTCAAAGACAGGTAATTTTAAATTACTCAGAGGGAAAAAAGAAAATAATATTGAAAAAGATTGAAAGAAAGCATAGTAGATCTATGGGACACTGTGAAATATATAAATATATGAATTATAGGAGTACTTGAAGGAGAAGAGAAAGATAAAGGGGCTTGCTTGAGGAAATGGTGTCTGAAAACTCCCAAATCTTGGGAGGAATGTAAACATATAAATTCAGGAAACTTAAACAACCTTAAGCAGGGTAAATTAAAAAACAAAAACACAAACAAAAACAAAAGCTCCTAGATAAATTATAATCAAATTGTCAAAACTCAAAGACAAAGAGATACTCTTGAAAGTAGCAAGAGAGAACAAACTAATCACTTATAAATGATCTCCTGTAAGACAATCAGTAGACTTCTCAACAGAAACCTTGCAAATCAGAAGAGAGTGGTGACACACCCAGTAAAGCTGTCCTACAGAAATGAAGTTTCTTTGAATTAAAACAAAAGGATGATAAGTAACAATATGTAATTATATAAAACTCAATAGTAAAGGTACATATATAGTCAATTTCAGAATACTCCAATACTTTAACAATGGTATGTAAATCATTCTTAACACTAGCATAAGAATTAAAAGACAAATGTATTTTTAGAAAGTCTAGCTATAACTAATTGATGCACAATGCAAATATATGTAAAGCATGACATCAATAGCATAAAATATGGGGGCAGGGAAAAATAAAAGTATACAGTCTTTGCATGCATTTAAAGTTAATGTACTATCAGCTTAATTTAAGATATTATAACTATAAGGTATTTTGTGTAAGTTTCATGATAAACACAGAAAAAAAATTCTTTTAGTAGAGGTACAAAAGAGAAAAAAAGCAATTAAAACATATCACTACAATAATACAACAAATCACAAAGAAAGACAGCAGGATTGAAAGAGAGGAGCGTAAGAATTACAAAAAGTCAGTAAAAAATTAACAAAATGCCAGTAGTGAGTCCTTACCTATCAACCATTACTTTAAATGTAAATGGATTAAGTTATCTAATCAAAAGAAAGAGTAGCTGAATGTATTATCTCCCCCCCCATCAACAACAAAAAACCCAGACCCAACTCTATACTGCCTATGAGACCCACTTTGCCTTAAAAACACATAGACTGAAAGTAAAGGATTGGGAATAGATATTCTGGACAAATAGCAAACAAAAAAGAGCATGGGTGGCTATTTTTATATTAGATAAAGTAGACTTTAAGTCAAATCTACAAAAAAAAAGATAAAGAAGATCATTATATTATTATAAAAGAGATAGTTCAGCAAGGGGTTATATAATCTAATATATATATATATATATACACATACATATATATATATTCAACATTGGAGCCTCTAAATTTATAAAGAAAGTACTAATTGATCTGAAGGGTGAATAGACTGTAATACAATGGACAGTTTTCTCAGACAGAAAATCGATAGGAAAATATGGGACTGGAATGAAATTTGATTCTTTTTTATACCATATTTGAGAATCAATTCAAAATAAATAAAGATGTAAACAGAAGACCTGAACTGTAAAACTACAAGAAGAAAACAGAGGAAATGCTCCATGGCATTGGTTTGGAAACATATTTCTTGACTATGACACCAGAAACCCAGGCAACAAAAGTAAAAATACGCAAATGAGATTGCATCAAACTAGAAAGCTTCTGCATAGCAAGGAAACGATTAATAGACTGAAGAGACAGCTCATGTATTGGGAGAAAATATTTGCAAATCATGCATCTTATGAGAGACTAATATCTAAGATATACAAATAATTAAAACAACTCAATAGGAAGAAAACAAACAACCTAATCAAAAATGGGCAAGGAACTTGAACAGATACTTCTCAAAAGAAGATAAAGAAATGTCCATCACTAATCACCAGAAAAATGTAAATTAAAACCACTTGAAAAAAATCTTCTCAAACCTGTTAGAATGGCTATTATCAAAATGACATACAAGGATGTAGAGAAAAAGGAACACTTGCACTGTTAGTGGAAATATATATTATTGCAGCCTTTATGGAAAAAAGTATGGACTTTTCTCAGAAAATATAAAGTTAGAATTACCATATAATCCAGCAAGTCTACTGCTGGGTATATATCCAGGGAAATTGAAACCAGTATGCCAATGAGATATCTGAACTCTCACGTTTATGTAGCTATTCACAATAGCTAAGACATGGAAACAACCTAAGTGTCTTATCAACTGACAAATGGATGAAGAAAATGCATATATATATATCTCTACACAATGTAATGCTATTATTTATTCTATAGAAACCTTAAAAAAGTGGAAAATTCAGCCGGGCTTGGTGGCTCAGCCTGTAATCCCATGCCTTTGGGAGGCTGAGGTGAGTGGATTGCCTGAGCCCGCCGGTTCGAGACCCTCCTGGGCAGCAAGACCTCATCTCTACAATTAATCAAAAAATCAGCCGGGCGTGGTAGTGCGCGCCTGTAATTCCGGCTACTCGGAAGGCTGAGGCGCAAAGATTGCCCAAGCCCAGCAGGTCAAGGCTGCGGTGGCCGGGAGCGGCCACCAGCACTCTAGTCTGGGTGACAGAGTGAGACTCTAACTCAAAAAAAAAAAAGTGGAAAATTCTTTCATATACAACAACACAAATGAATATGTAGAACATTATGCTAAGTGAAATAAGACAAGCACAGAAAGACAAATGCTGCATAATCTCACTTACATGTGGAATTTTAAAAAGTTAAACCTACAGAAGTAGAAAATATAACGATGGTTACCAGAAGCTGGGGGGAAGAGACGAACGAGTAGAAGTGTGGGGGAAAAAATCTACCTTATTTTCAGTTTATTTTGAATATAAGATGATGAATTTTTACCTTATGCTAGTTACTTTCCACTCCCCTTATCTCCATCCACTGTCCCTATCTTTCCTTCTTCTCTAAGAAGGCTCAGTTTCTAATGGCTGCTCATCCAGGATCCTTTGCTTTCTGCCTTCCAGTTGGGTTCAGCTAGTGGGAAGTACAGAGAGAGAGAGAGAACATGATGGTTGATGTATATATTTCCCCCATTTCTTTCTTTTTGATACAGGAGATTCTGTGAGGATCAGGTAACCTTTTTCAGGAGTCTGGTTTCAATGGGGTTCCCTCCAATAACACCATTTTCTCTCTTGCCTCTTCAAGCCTATATGCAGGTTCAGCTTCCTACTGTTGCTAGTATCTCACGTGGGTTTCTTTAACCCTGATCACACCTTAGTAAACTGTCTGTTCTTTAAAGTCTACTCACAAGTCCTACTATGCATACTGTCTGCTTTCTGCCATCATCTTGGATGATACGTTACTAGTCTGGACTCTGAATTTCTTCAAAGCACAGAGAATGACCCATTTTCTTTAAAATTTTCAAACGCAGCACAGTGTCCTGATTGGAGTATATATTCAATTTTTAAAAATGAAGCTATTAATTTTGTAAGGTGATATTTTGGGAGGTTAAGTTTCCTGCATGGCATTATCCTCCAGCTAGAGAGTGGTGGGTCTGGGACTTGAACACTGGGTGCCTGATTATGAATCCCCTGCTCATAACCCCAAGTATGAATCAGTTGCCAACTCTGAAAGGAAGGTTAAAATGTTATAGCTACATTTCCATGTTTCCAAGATTTTGGGGGTAAATAGCACAAAGACTTAAATTGACAATCACTCAGAAAGCACAGAAATAAGGCTACCTTTGTTTCTTGTGAAGTTCTAGGTTTCTGGCTTAATTGACATGCAAATGAATTTTTGTGAAAGCATTGAACAAGTTTGCCTGAGGCTTTTCCTTTTCCTTCTCCAAGGTGCTGCTTGGTTAATAAGGCTATTGAAAGAAGGTAAGGCTCTAAGTTTGTGGGTGGGATTTTGGTGGTATGGGTGATATTTTGGAATGAATATCTGTGTCTGTAGCTTTCAAGGGTTGGGGCTAGGGGTGGAGTGTGTTCATTCCAGCCAAGATGAAAGAGCTCAGAGCTCAGGAAAGAAGAGCTACCTACATGGCTTTGAAAAAGAGAATGAGAAAATGCTTTGAGATCCTTCTCTCATTCTCAGTCTCAAGTCTGCTCTTCATTTTGCTGCTGGAATGAGCCCTCTAAGACATAACTTTGGTCACAACACTTCCTGAAAAATCTCTCTCAATATCTGACCCAATCCTCATTCCTATCCTCGACCAGACCATGTGTTCCCCTCCTTATTCTTCAAACTCCCTCTGAAACCCCAACCAGAGCTGCTATCACTCTGTGTCATACATACCTGCTCCATTCCTGTTCCCTTAGCTCCAGACTAGAACCTCATGAGAGAAAGAACTCAGTTGTATTCAACACTAGTACCTAGCATAGACTTGGGTACAAATCAATATTAATTCTATTTAATCTGAGACCTAGAGAGGTGAAGGTTCTTCTCTAATCTTTACAAAATTAACAAGTGGCAAAGACAGATATGTCTACCAGATATGTCTACCAAGTATCCACACTACCTTTCTGAAAGCAGAACTGTCTTACAAAGGAAATCATGTTACATTAATCTCACTTGTTTGATGGGATCACTGGATTGTTTTGTAGGGAATTTGATGTGTGTTCTGAAATTGAACATCAGCTTTGAGTCTTTCCCGATCTCTTCTCTTATAAAATAGAGACATATAGCCAAATCAGATGCTGGTATAGCTACACAGAAGAGTTATTGGTAGATGACTGCATCCAGATGTGCTGTGTGATATGTGTAGAGGTGTGTGTGTGTGTGTGTGTGTGTGTGTGTGTTTGTGTGTGAGCAAGAGAGAGAGAGAGAGAGAGAGAGAGAGAGAGAGAGAGAGAGAGAGAGAAACTCTTTATGCCAGAAGAGGGGAAATTATATATCAGTTATAAAAATTATACAATGTAAGTTATAGTTCTGTTCTTTGTGGTTTTGCAAAAGCAATGATTGTTTCATCAAATAAAAAGAAAAGAAAAATCAAAAGCAAAGAGAGCATTTGTGTAGGAGTCACTAATGCTCCAGGTTAAAAAAAAAAAAAACTTATCCAATGCTTGTATATTATGGTTGGAACTGCACAACTCAAGAATTCTCCTGCTCCCCAAACAAATGAATAGGAAAGCCTATCAATACAGATAAGCTGCTAGGACATCTTGCTGGAGGATAATTCAATCATTTATTAAAAAAATAAATATTGAATGATTACATTGTGTCAGATGCCACAGGGCAATGGAGAGGCATCAGTAAACAATACGACTGAATATTCCACATTCTAATCCAAGACAGCTAATAACCATGAAAGAGGTGACTTTGTCAGAAGGAGAGAGAGAAATGAAGCAAACCACAGTGACAGGGGTTGTCATGAGGCTATGGCTTTACATGGGTTGGTCAAGCAAGCCCTCAATGAACAGGTAACATTGAAATGACTTGAAGTGGTGAGGGAGTGAACCTTGGAAGAGGAGGGAGTGCAAGTGCAAAGGCCCTGAGGTTAGAGCTTGTCTAGTGTGTTTGGAAATCAGTAAAGATTTCAATTTCACTGAACAGAGTGGTTTAAAGGTACGAGTGGTGGGAGGTGAGATGAGAGAGGGGAGGGTGCTGTCTGGTACACTTTGCCAGTCACAGAAAGGGCTTTGGCTTTCATTAAGACTGTAATGAAAGACACTTAGAAAGTCATCAGAAGAAGAGTGCGTGATCTGACTTGGCTTTAGCAATTTCTTTGGCCACAGTGCCGAGAAGTATAGACAATGGGAGAAGCAAGGCAAAAACAGGCTGAAGGATTAAGTTTTGCTTTCGCATTATTTCCATTGAGACATGATGACCGCTTGGACGAGAGTGGTAGAGGTATGGGTGACATGAAGTGGGTAGACTCTGGGAATTTTCTTGCAGTGTGCCCTAGAGCTCTGTCCTTGACCCTCATCGACATTGATATCAGCAGTAGGAAGTCTGCTAAGCAGGTAAGCTCACAAGACCTCTGAAGATATGGCATAAGCTGGGAGGTTGGATGACAGAACAGAAGTCCATTATAGAGTAGTCAGCTCAAGGCAGATTATCCTTGTGATGGATGACTGGCTTCCCCAAGCCAACCATAGAGAGAGAAGACTTATGTCACCAAATTGACATGCTGACACATTTAAGTTAGGGGTAAATTCAGTAGGTATGACATGGCTCTCAAAAAAGTAAATGCTGTATTAACAGAATAGAATATTTAGGAAAAGAGTGAAGAGAGCTAATTTTTTTCTCTAATTAAGTTATGTCCCATATATATTGGCATTTCATGATTTTTGTATTCTTAAAAGGATAGGCAAACTGAACAGAATTGAGAAAAAGGTGAACAGAGTGATTATAATTATAATATAATTGTAATTGCATGCAACTATATAGTGTAAAACATGACTCATGGAATTAGAGAAAAAGAAGAACTTTGCAGGTTGGGAAGGCTAATAAACTGTTTTAAGTATTTGATGGCCAGCTTGACTTCCAGAGAAGACTTAAATTTTCCTGTGAGATTCTCGTGTAGACATATTGGTAGAAGTCACAGATATATAGATTTTAATTTTATGTAAAACATATCCACCATCCAGTGTTGTTCAAAGATGAAATTGATATAAAAAGGCTTGAATTTTCTGGCACTGGGAATGCTCAAGGTACATTAGACTGGTACATTGAATGATCTTTCAGAAATCTCCCAGTTCAGCAATCCTAGTTTTCTATGATTCTAGTATGTTGGTATCACAGTGCTTATATTTTATTTCCTAAGCTAGATTGTAAGTTCCATAGCAGTAGTATATATTATTCATCTTTTAAAAATCTCTACAGCACCTAGAAGAGTGATTTTCTTATTTTTGATGCAAAAAGAATTTTTGTACAAAGAACAAGCACATGGTTTGTGAAGCTATTATAGATTTAATTTCAACACTATTTTAGATGCATACTAGTTTGTCTAAGAGTAGATCAGAACACACTACTTTTAATTTTGACTGAAATACACCAGGAAGAGGAAACAGAGTTCTTTTAAAATTTTAATCTCATAGTTGAATTTTTAAGCCTCTATTTGCTTTCCTTTTGACCTCAGTCCCATTCCAGAGGGTGTGCCCAAGCAGGGGGCAGATATGGGGGGGAAGGGGCTGGCAGGAAGGGAGGGAGCCAGAGGTAGTCTCACCAAGGCAGCCAGGAGCTCAGAAGGAGGGTGGAGAGCCAGGAATAGTGTACAAGTTGCAATTCTTAAGGTTTGCAGAGGGTCAGAGGTATATGAAACCAGTCAAGGGTTCAATTTATGAAGCTGGACCAGGACCTTAGCCAGAAGATAGGCCCAAGAGTGATGTGCTAGGTAGACTCTTTTCAGAAAAAGTACAAACGAAGGAGAAATCTGCAATTGCTAGGATAAGCTGTCACTGGCTTATGGGAGAATCAGACTGACTAATAGTATGAAACATCTTTGACATGAGTTACTTTGTTTAACTGACTGAGGGCCACAGGCCTGGAGTGAACTTGTACTCAGAAGGGGACACAAGTCTTGTTCAGTGTTCTCTCCATCTTGCTGTTTCTTCCAGGAGGCTGTACAAGAGGATGAATTCTGCAATGGTACTTTCTCTAGTTTAGAAGACAGATGCAATGCTGTATCCAAGATGCAAAATACTGTCTGTTTCTTCTTCCGTTCATGAGCATAAATGAGAATCAAGGACAACGCGAAGGCGGTCATTTTGGCTGTAATCTTCCCAGGGTTTGTACCCAAGCTTGCATACTCACTGCAGCTTAGGCGTCTGCTATTCATTCGAATTATTTAAATGAGCATCTCCAAAGTTTTAAAGGCATACAATTATGAGCTTCTCATTTCTCACGGGGTACCTGGAAAAGAACCATTTCTGGGCCAGTTTTGTCGACAGGCTGGGACATGAGGGTCACAGCCAGGTGTCCAGAGCCTCGTTATCACCACAGACCATGTCTGCCATCAGGGAATGTTCTGTTTATTTTTCACTGAGTAGGTTTGAATGATTCCCTTCTGCTGTTGCACCATTTCCCTTAAGTTGAATGATGGACCCTGAGAAGGCTTACTATTCATCCAACATCTGTTTCTCTGATTTTCTAAGCTCCTTGTTGTTTTGAAGTGCTCGAAATCAGTGTTTTAAGTGCATGTGGGCATAATATTCAGTATATTAATACACACTAGAGACAGTCCTGCCTACTAGAAAGCCAGGTACTGCAAAGTTATAAAAGTCATTTGATACCTTGTAAAGCCCAAGAAACCTCGCCAATGCCCAGGTCCTGTTTCTTGATGTAGTCAGGTGATAACACGTGTACACTTGTACAGCCTACTCCAGCAAGTGCCAAAAGTTCATGCTAAGTACTACATAAATTATCACCTAATTAAGTACTGTTATGGTTTGGATGGGGGGGAAGTGTAAACTTGATCCTCCTTGGAGAGCAATATGCAGAAATATGATGTGGAATTAATTGTATGGGTCCAGGTCAAAGATCAAAGTACAAGTGGAATTGCCTTTGCAATGGGAGAATTTGTAGAGGATTTTTGTTGGCATCTCTATAATTTCATTTTTTATTATTCGATTCCTGCCAGCTTCCAACTCCTCCCTCTGTCTCTAAGTCTTTCCAAACTGCTTTATGCAGCATTTTGCATGTTCAATAATGTCAATTTTCTGGCAGATGATAAGCTATTTGTGTACAAGTCTCTCTTGCCATAAAGTTTTCTTGTAGTTTCTCATATGCAATTTAAAGTCTTTGCAATTCAGAATCTCTGTGCTTTGCACATTTTCTGCTCTTTCTTCCTTATTAGCTTGGGGTTTGCGTTAGGTGTCACGTTTGCGTTCCCAAATCACAGTGCATTCCCTCTGATCTACCATTTTTATAGACTTGATGTAGCAAATATTATAACTTATTATATAGTATTATATACACAAGGATTGGCTTGTCAGCCCCTCTCTGCCATACACTGTTTGGGAAAAAGGACTTTGTGTTCCTGGTACTCTGTATGCTGCTTGTCACACAGTGGTGATGGCAAATACTGGTGGAATGAATAGGTGAACGGATGAAGTAACAAATGAAGTTATGTCAAGTGATCATGCTGAATAGGGATACAATTCATTTTCCCAGTCTAAATCATGCTGTTAACAGAATTCATTTGGCTGGGTCACCGTACTTTTCTCATCTTTGAATTTAGATCCGTTAAGAAAATATAGGTCTGTTGAGGGGGACACATGGGGAAAAATGCTGTATGTAAATGTGTCTGTCTGACCCACTCTATTTGCTATAATGTCTTCAGGGACCGTGGTGGAAATATTTTACTCCATTTGGCAGGGCAAGAAGAATGAGATTGGAGAACACATCAAACATCCGCAGCTCAACCGAGGGAGCCAGAGTCTTTATTTCCATTCCAAGCACTGGATGTGTTCTCAGACTGGGAAGAACAGAACATAATAATCCTGTAGGAGACTCACTCAGCTGGCAACACTAGTGACAAACGGCCTCGCTTAGGTTTGAATGGCATGAGCTGAGGAAAGGCCCTGTGAGATTGAATCTGTTTCAAATAAGTCTCTGCTTGAATCATCTTGGTACCAGTTTTTCTCGAACTCATGGTGCCTTTGACCGTTTCCTTGCTCTGGGATTAAATGTGTATGTTGGCCAGGGCGGGCAAGGCAATGGCAATCCTGGATTAGCTGATTCCTGAAGGAAACTTGTAGTTAATTGGGCAAGAAAGTTTAAAAGAAGTGTCTCAGAAGAACAACGAGACATTGCTTTCAAACAAGTTACCTTCAAATAAAGTTATTTTCATTTATCTAGAAGTCAGCTTTTGGGTTGTCTAAAGAAGCTTGGGCAGAAGTGTATTGCACAGAAGAAATCTTATAGCCTATTACAGAAAAAAAAGGTAGAAGGAGTATTGGAACTCAAGAGATGGGGAGAAGCCATAAATATGGCACTTCTTCTTGGCTTTGGCTCTTCTATCTTGGTTGCAAAATAAGATAGCATCAAAATATCACTTCTTGATTGGTAATGGTAAGATTGGAGGTCATGGCTCAGGGAGACAATCAGATAGACTGCCCAAGACATAGGCAAAGCTGGATTATAAGACATTTGTTAAAGAGGAAACAAAAACAAAAACAAAAAATCAAATGTACCCCATGGGCAGCTTGCTCCCAAGAGGGAGAGAGAAGCAAGAACTGGTATCAGCTTGCCTTTCTTTGTTTTCGCTAAAATTGATCCATTAGATATGTCTTTCCTCTTCTGCTAGAGTGAGTAAGGGGACAGGAAGACCCAGAACATTTTGTTGATGAGTCACCTTCCATGTAGGAGAGAAAGATTGAAAATGGAACACAGCATCCTCTCCGTACCTCATCGCAGTGTCAAGCACCCACCCTGTGTCCCACATGACCCGATGTGGCCCTCACTCCAACTCAAAATGTGCCATTCACATACTGAGACTCAGGCACAAATTTGGACCCAGATTGGGTTTGTAATTCAGCTTCAACTTCTGCTAGTTTTGTGACTGTAGGCAAGTCACCTAACTTTTGCTAACTGAGTTTCTTAAAGTGCAAAATGAAGATAGTACATTTCTCATAGGATGACATGGAGATTAAGTGAATTAAAATGTATAATCTAGGACTTCATTTATTCATTTTTTAAATACGGAACTTAACAAGGAGTCTAAGTGCATGACAATATTATTTTCATTGATTGAAAAGCAAAACAAAATTCAGAGAAGTTGAGGAATTTGCTCACAATGTCACAGATAACAAATGACTATATTTGTTTATTTGAATTTGGTTCTGTTTGACCCTGATGACTATGCTTTTGTTTCTGTTTCATTATGCAGCTTTCAAAATGTTTCTAAATGATAGTGAGCGATGAGGTAAGATGAAGTCCAAATGAGACAGGCATGCTAATACTTAATAAACTCCAATACTTAATAAATGTATTAACTTGATTCCATACCCACATCCATGGGAATCAACACTACCTTCATTAGTTACAGGATAAGTACTGGAGTTCCATATATCTGTACATTATATCATTTTCATTACTTTTTCTATATGCCATCTGAGTGGAAGAAATTCCAGGAGTCAGAGTGTATAACAGAAGATCTTTGTGGGATTTTTCAGTGGAGAGTAGTCAAACCTACCCTTTCTTACCAATTTATTGGGCCCATCTATATCTTGAAATAATAGCCCTTAATATTTGGGGGTCCCAGGCCCATTGGAAATGTGTTGGAAGCTATGGCCATTCTCTCACATATTTACATAAATGTGTATGCTTATCTGGGTTGAATTTAAGAACCTCCAGGGTTAAGAATCATTCTGACATATGTTCCTTTCTTCTTTGTCCTTCTTCCTCTCCTCAACTAACCAATTTTATATCTTACCTATCAAGTCCCATCAGCTTGGGCTCTCCAGGAAATCCTTTCCACTCTTCCAGCTCATTGTGGTCTGACCAGTCTCTATCTTTTGGAAGTCCATGGAGTCTCTACTACAGAAACTAGCCCATGATGCATCATTGTCTTGTCCTGTTGTTCAACAGCAGTGTTTTGTTTACCCCTGGAACCAATTATTTATATTATATTATTTATATTATATAAAGGCAGTTTTAGAATTTATTTCTCTGTTAAAGCAAATGATTTAGTGCCACAAACATAATAGGCACTGAAAATGCAAATGTAGAATGAATAAGTGAAGGTGTTATGAAATAATTTAATAAGAAATGTGAGATGTATAACATCGTGGCATGGTATTCTTCCCTCTTTCTTTTGGACTATTTCATATTTGTATCTCTTTTTCCTTTATCTACTAATTTATCTAACTATTCATTTACCTATCTCTCTCTTTTGAATAGCCCTATGACCTACTAGCCCATTTGGAAGAATGAAGTCACATAACCATTGATAAGCACGTTCCACTGGTTTAAAGTCCCACCTTCACATCTTCATAAGTGTAGATCCCTACTTTGATGCTTGCCATTTACTTCCAGAAGTCACGACAGGTTGTGAGACGTGTGCTCAGAAACACACCAACTCATGCTCCTTGTCTCCATGCAACTTCTTAGGGTCTGAGGAGGGGGGCACCACATTACTGTTCTGCTGTCAATGCTTTGCTGAGACCGCAGCGGGCTAGGTGCCCTACTTATTCCTGCTGCAGACTTCTCTGTTTGTGGCCACTCTGCAAGGTGAGAATGACCTTGCCTCAACTCCATCCTGCTTTAATACCTGATCCATAGGATTGCACTTCAAGACCTCATAAAATTCCCCTAAACCACTGCTTTTAAATATATATATATATTTAATATATATATTAAATATAAATATATTTAATATATATATATGAAAACTTCACAAATTCACTCATCATCCTTTCACAGGGGTCATGTGAATCTTCTCTGAATTGCTCCAATTTTATTATATTTGCTGCTGAAGCAAGCACCTTCTAAACCACTTCTTAGCCTTCTGACTGTGGCTGACTTTTACATAGGTGTTACGATTTAGTTTGTAGGGTTGATGGAGGAACAGACAACTTTCTGTTCCCTCCATCATTCTTATCTCCTACCACCTCAGCTGTCCATGCTCAAAATTCTTTCCTTCTCCCTTCTTTCCTGGCTAAAGTAATGATGACAGCTAATGTTTTGTGAATGCTGAATATAAGTCAGACATTTTTCTGTTTTTATGTATTAAAGCGTATTATCCTCACCATCACTTAGAGTAAGTACTATTATTTTCCCTTATTTTACAAATTAGATAAACAAGTCATACATATGTTAGGAGACTTGCCCAATGTCTCACTGCTAGTAAACAAAGGCGCTAAAATGTAACTGAAGCAGTTTGACTTCAGTTTCCAAGGTCTTAACTTTACTGACTCTGTTACCTCCCTGGGCCATGCTAGTGAATTCCTGGGCTCTAAATGCACATCCCTGATTTGGGCTTAGTTCTCCATTCATATACAATCTCTTACTAATATATGCAGACCTAGATTTCATTCTTGTGTCCAGAATTTCCTGCCTCTCTCAACCAGATTTGAATATATCCTTCATGGTATCACTGTTGCTCTCATCAGTTATTTATATTACAGACCGTATATTACTCTAGTACATTTTCTTTCTGTCTTTATTTTCTTAATTTTAAAGATGTGGAGTACAATTCAGGGTTAGGTAGACAAACGTTGATTATGCAGGCACCCTTGTTGATGAGATGTGCTGCTTCTTCCCCTAGCATTTTCCCTCAACTGCCAATCCCACCCTCCTCCCCTGACAGTTTCCTACTACTGCCAATCCCTTTCTTATAGTATTATGATAATTGTCCAAGATCCGCTTATGAGTGAGAACATATGGTACTCTATTCTTTGTTTCCGTGATAGATCACTGAGTATGACCGACTCTAAATCCATCCAAATTGCTTCCAAGTCCATATGTTTGTCCTTCTTTGTGGCTGCATAATATTCCATTGTGTATATGTACCACTTTTTAAATCCAGTTCAGTTTAGATGGGCAGCATGGTTGGTTCCAGTTTTTGCTGTTGTGAATAGAGCCGCAACAAACATATGTGTGTGGGAATCTGTTTTGTAGAATGATTTGAGCCCCTCCAGGTATATTCCAATAGGGGGAATTGCTGGGTCATATGGAAGGCCAGTTTCTAGTTCTTTCAGAAATTGCCACACTGTCTTCCAAAGAGGTTGCACTAGTTTGCATTCCCACCAGTGTAGAAGCATTCCTTTTTCTTCATATTCTTGTCGGTGTCTGTAGTTGTTTGTTTTCTTAATGATGGACATTTTTACTGGGATTAAATGGTATCTCAATGTGGTTTTGACTTGCATTTCTCTGATGGTGAGTGAGGCTGAGCAGTCTGTTGGGTGCCTGTATATCTTCTTTTGAGAAGTGTCTATTCATGTCTTTTACCTACTTCTCGATGTGGCTGTTTGTTTTTTTCCTTTCGGTGCCTTTGCATTCCTTGTAGATCCTAGATGTTAAGCCTTTGTCAGACACACAGTTGGTAAATATTTTTTCCCATCCTGTGGGTTGTCTCCCTGCTCTCTTGATGGTTTCTTTTGCTGTGCAGAAGCTTGTCAGTTTGATGAAGTCCCACTTGTCTTATTTCTTATGGTATGGGCACTTAGGGTTTTCTGATCAGAATTGGTTGCCAGTTCCAATTTCCAATTTCTCCTGCATTTTGTAAGATTCTTATAGTTTTAGATTTTACATTTAGGATGTCATATTTTGTTGAGGTATATTCTGCATTCAATGAAATATAAAGATCTTATGTGTACAGTTTAATCAGTTTTGACAAATGCATACAATCTGTTTAAAACACATCCTTACATGTTACAGGATAATTCCATCACCCCAGAAGTTATCTTATGCTCCTACCAGCCAATTTCTGCACACCATTCCCCACTAAATCAGCAACTGTTCTGATATCATTCATCACTGATTTAGCTTTGCCTAGAACTTCATATAATGAAATATAGTCCATACCCTTTTGTGCTTGTTTTGATTTTGCTCAGCACAAATTTTGTTTTGAGATTCTTTTATAATTTTTGCATGTATCGGTAGTGCATTTCTTTTATTACTAATGGGGCAGTGTTCCATCATATAAATTCATTAGAATTTGTTTATTAAGTAGATGTCATGAAATTTGATTGTTTCTTTTGGGACATTTGAGATTCTTTTTTCAGTTTTTGGCTTTTATGTCTAAGGAGTTCTGACTATTCTTGGGAAATTATTTTTGTGGACACAGAACTTAAGTTTTTATTTCTCCCAGGTTAAATATAGAGAAGAGAAATTCATGGATTATAGGTAGAAGCCGTCAAGCCATTTTCCAAAGAGACTGCACCATTTTTCACACTCAACAACAATGTATAACGGTTCCAGTTGCTCCTTATTTTCATCACTTGTTATTTTCAGTTTTTAAAATTTTATTAATTTGAGTAGGTTTGTATTAGTAGTATTATATGATTCTAACTTGAGTTTTCTTATGATTAATGATGTTGAACACTTTGCTATGTGCTTTTAGTCATTCACTTATCTTTCTGTGAGAGATATTGACTCCAGTTATGTTTTTCCTACTCGCTTCCCGCCCAGATCTGCCATTTTCAATATAGTTTGTTTGACTGTTTTTGAGTTGAAATTGTTCTTTATATATTCTGGATATAATGCTTTATCATATTTATACTGCAAATATTCCTATCCTATTGTACGTCAAGCCCAGTCATTTTTTAATGTGTCTTTTGATGAATAGAAGTTTAAATTTTGATGAAGTTCAACTTCTCTTTTATGAAAAATACTTTCAAGGTTCTGTCCAGAAAAATCTTACCTATGCCAAGTCATAAAGATATTCTCCTATATTTCATAATTTGTGTTTAACTTTTAGGTCTGTAGTCTATTTTGAGCTGTATATTTTGTGTGTGGTGTGAAGTAAGACACACACACACACACACACACACACACACATTCCCTTTATGAATAAACCATCTTTCAGGACAATTTATTGAAAAAACTTTCTTTCCTTATTGAATTGTTTTAAATATTTTGTCAAAAATCAATTGATTATATAAGTGAGAATATATCATTTACCTTATTCCCTCTCTCACAGAGAATAAACCAATGCCTAGGGGCCAAAGCTTTACAATGGTTGATTTTTGAATGCTAAATCATCCTTGCATGACTCAGACTAACCACTCTTAATCATGATGCATCATCCTTCCAATCTATGACTGGATTTTAATTGTTAGTATTTAAAAATATTATTTTCTAAGGTCGTATGCAATATTGATCACTAGTTTTCTTGTGATGTCTTTTAGTGATTTTGAGATTATGAGTTGCTGGGCTCATAAAATAAGTGTGCAAGATTGATATTATTTCTTACTTATTTGCTATAATTAACTAGAGATAACATATATCTCTGAATCTTTCTTTGTGATGTGCTTTTTAAGTACTAATTCAATTTCATTAATTTTGTTAATATAAATAGGGCTACTCAGATTTTCCATATCTTTTTGGTTGTATATAATCTATGTTGATGCTCCCTCATTTTCATTTCTGATACTGATCATTTGCATCTTCTTTTTTTCTTGATTAATTTAGGTAGAGTTTCATCAGTATTATTAACTTTTCAAAGAGTCAACATCTAGGTTTGCTGATTTGCATTCTAAAGTTGATGGGTCTCATATTCTATAAATAACCAATGAGATCAATTTAGTGGATAGTGTTGCTCAAATATTTTAAATAATTACTGAATATTTTTGCCTATGTTTTGCACTGAATACTGGTAAAGTTAAGTTGAGCACTTCAGCTGTATATTTAGTATTGCTACTTATTCTTAATAAATTGACCAAGCTATAACTTTAAGATATTTTTATCGACAGAGAGAGATTCAAGATGTCTACCAAGAAGCAGCCTACTGGTGCTTCTCTAAAAGAGTAAACCAAGAAAGAAAACGCTGGCAGTCAGAGACCCCCAGCAGTCAGAGCAGGCTGAGAGAGAGAATGCATCCCATAACCTGCAGAGGACCAGTGGGACATACAGAGAGTATGGAAGGAGAGTGAATGGGCAACCAACTTTGGAACCAGGAAGCCTCTTTCTCACCTGGCTCAGATCAGAAACAGACCAGTCTCTGGATGTGAAAAATGGTTAGTATGGGAAATTAAAACTCAGTTCTTCCTACCACCATGGACTGAGAAGACTCCCTGAGCCTCACAGGACTCATGCCCTACATGGGAAATGGTTTGGAACAGCTGGGTGCTGCCAGAGACCACATGGAGCTGGAAACCTATTTGAGCTCTGAATGTCTCTGGCCAAACCATTCCCAAGAACTCATTCCCTGCTGGCAGTGCTTAGTGGCCAGTTCCCAGGCAAGGAAAGAAGCCCGACCTAGTTGCCTTCACTTACCCGAAGAGCAGGTTCTGTCCCTGCAAGCTGCAACAGAAATCCTGTTGCTGAAATAACTTTAGAGTTCTGAATGTGATCAACCTGTAACAAAAGAAGAGAAGTCAGGAGAAGCTTTATTGTCACGGTAAGGCCTCTCTCTCTGCATAAATACTTCTGAGCAGCAGATGGGACTGAAGATTTTGGGGAGTTTCCATAACCTCAACCAATGCCTAAGTCATCTGCATGCTTCCCTGGGGAAACAAAGGTCTAGCAAAAGAGCCTACAGTGACCATCACAACTGAGTGTCTTCTCGCCATGCTACCTCCTGGCTGGAGGCCAACTGGCACAGTCCATTACAATATCTAAAACAATAATGCAAGTCCTTGAGAAGGATATAAGAACAAAGTCCATGCCACTGTACATCTTACAGAACAGTCCATAGACTGAAGCAACAGAGAGCTTCTCCAGAGTGTCCTCCAAAGACCTTGATGAACAACTACCCTTAGAATTTAATCCCTTTACCTTCCCATCAAAGGATACTTTGCAGGCACCCTCTAGCATTAGTCGAATGTTGGCAGCTAGACCCAGACAGCAGCGGTACCCATAGTAGTTGGGCCCTCATAGACTACCATCCCCATTGAAAGTAGCACCCTGTAGGATAAAAATTTAAAAACAAAAATAAAAATGAATCTTACAAAAGGCAACCCCAATAGTAGCAACCTTTTCTAACTGAAACCAGCAAAACAAAAAAAAAAAATAAAGAGAAGAGTCTGTCTTCACAGATGAGGAAGAAGCAATGAAAAAAACACCAGAAATCCCCAAAGTCTTAATTAGTTGTCACCCACAAAAGGACCTACTAGATGCCAAGCAATAGAATTCATCTAGAATTATAAGTTCCTGATGACAGACATAGAATTCAGACTATGGATGGCAAAAAATAGTCAAGGGAAACCATGAGAATGACAATGAAATGAATGAAAACAATGAATGAAATAAAAGCTGAACTGGCTAATTTAAGAAAGGTCCAATCTGAGCTCCTGTAAATGAAGAATTATTTTCTGGAATTTCAAAGCACAATGGCAAACTTGAGCAGAAAAATTAAACAGGCAGAGCTTGAGGATCAAACTATTCAACTAACCCAGTCTAACAAAAACAAGGAGAAAAAGCTCAAGAAGAATGAGCAAGCCCAAGAGAGGTTTGGGATTATGCAAAGAGACCAACTCTATGGCTGATTGGCATCTGGAGACAGAAGGAGAAACTGAGAACATCCTGGAACAAACTTACAAGAGGTCATCCTAGAAAATTTCCCCTACATCATTAGAGAGGTGACCATGCAGACATGAGAGACACAAAGAACTCCTGTGATGTAATATATGAGAAGACCAACCCCGAGACACATAATAATGCACCTCCACAAGGTAAGCATACAATTAAAGAATCCTAAAGGCAGCTCGAAAAAAAGGAACTATCTACCAGGGAAGATCCATCAGAATTGCAGCAGACTTCTCAGCAGAAAACCTGCAAGTTAGAAGGGACTGGAGTCCCATCTTTAATGTTCTTTAAAAAAGCATTTCCAGCCAACAATTTCATACCTAGAAGAGCTAAGCTTTATTAATGAGGGAGAATTAAAATCTTTTCCAGACATCCAACCCCAGAGAGAATATATCACTTCCAGAATAGTCCTTCAGGAGATGTTTAAGAATTTCTGAGCACAGAAGTAAAAGAGTGGTTATATCCACTGCAAAAGCACAGGTAAGCACAGAGTTAACAGACCATATGAATCAACCAAAATCCCCCAAAGCAAATCAGTCTCTTAATAACAACATGATAAGAATAAAACTCCATATCAATAATTAAATGTGAGTGAACTGAAAGGGCCCCACAAACTTTGTAGAGTTATGCATTTGTTAAAGAAACATGATCCAACCTTCTGCTGCCCTCAGGAACCACACTTCACTGCAAATGACACACACAAACTCTCAAACTCCAGGTAAAGGGTTGGAGAAAGATCTTCCAGGTAAATGAAAAACTAGAAGGAATAGGGATTCTGATATCAGACAAAACAGACTTTAACCTAAAAAATTTTTAAAAGGACAGTGAAGTATACCACATAATCATAAAAGGCTCAATCTACTAGCAAGAAAGAGCCATCTTGAATATATATGCAACCAACATAGGAGCACGAAGACTTATGAAACAATTGCTAACTAAACTAAAAGAGTACATAGACAACAATACAGTTATAGTCAGAGACTTTAATACCCGTTCAACAGCTTCAGACTGTTCATCAAGGCAAAACCCTAACAAGGAAATCCAGAACCTTAACTCAATACTCAACCAATTGGACCTAATGGATATCTACAGAACACTTCACCCAACAGTGACAGAATATACACTCTTCTCATCTGCACATGGAGCATACTCCAAGATTGACAACCCTCTTGGGCATAAATCAAGTGTGAACAAATCTCAAAAGATCACAATCATACTAAGTGTCTTCTTAGACTACAGTAGAATAAAAATAAACATCACCACTAACAGGAATCTCCCCAAACACACAAATACATGAAAATTAAACAACCTGCTTCTGAATAACTTTGAGTTAACATAGACATTGAGACAGAGATAAACAGATTCCTGGAAACAACTGAAAGCAAAGACACAACATACACAAACCTCTGGGATATGAAAGTGCTGTTGAGAGGGAATTTTATAACATTGCACACACATATCAAGAAAATAGAGATATCTGAAGTAAACAGGCTAATGTCACATCAAAGGGAGCTGAAAAGTGAAGAGCTATCTAATCCTAGAATTCGTACAAAAATTGAAATTATTAAAATAAAGTCACAATTGAATAAAATATAGACCAAAAAATCACAGAAAAGATCAAAGAAGCAAAAAGCTGGTTCTGCAAAGGAATAAATAAGATTGATAGACTCCTGTCTGGATTAGCAACACCAAATGAGAGAGAGAGAGAGAGAGACAGAGAGAGAGAGAGAGAGAGAGAGAGAGAGACTGAATATACATAATCCAAAATGAAACAGGTGACATCACAACAGACACTGAAAAAATTATCAGAGATCACTGGGAACACCTGTATGCAAATAAACTGGAAATCTAAAGGAAATGGAGGATTCCTTGGCATTATATAACCTCTCAAGATTGAAAGAGAAATAAATTAAAACCCCAAACAGACAAATAACAATCCAATAAATTGATTCCGTTATAAGAAACCTCCCAACCAAAAAAAAAAAAAAAAAAAGCCCTGGGACAGATGATTTCTCAGCTGAATTCTGCAATATGTACAAGGAAATACTGATATTAATCCTATCAATTCTGCGAAACTAGTATCATTCTGATCCTCCTAAATGGCAAAAACACAAAATGAAAAAAAAAACTATAGGCAAAATGTTTTGATGAACATAGATGAAAAAATTCTCTACAAGATTCTAGCAAATCACATCCAATGGCACATTTTAAGGATCATCTATCATGACCAGGTGGACTTCTTTCCCAGGATGCAAGTTTGTTTCAACATACATAAATGTAGAAATGTGTTCTATCACAAAAACAGGTGTCAAACCAAATGCCACATGCACCGAATTAGATGCAGAAATAGCATTTGGTAAAATAAACTAGGAAATCTGAAGGAGATGGAGGAGTCTCTAGCATCACCTAACCTCCCGAGATTGAAACAGAAACAAATAGAAACCCTAAACAGGCAAATAATCCAATAAATTGATTCAGTTATGAGAAACTTCCCCACCTATCCCTTCTTGAAAAAAATTTTGAAACACCTAGGCATCCAAAGAGCATTCTTAAAATAATAAGAGCCATCTATGACAAACCTGCAGCCAACATCATACTTAAATGGGCAGAAGCTGGAAACATTCCCTCTAAGAACTGGAACAAGACAAGGATGCCCACTGGCACACCCTCCTATTCAACATAATACTAGAAGTTCAAGCCAGAGAAACTAGGCAGGAGAAAAAAATCAGGGGTATACAAAGAGAAAGCTAAGTTATCTCTGTTTGCAGATAATATGATTCCATACCTAGAAAACCCTAAGGAGTCTGTCAAAATCCTTCTAGCACTGATAACTTCTGTAAAGTTCCTGGATGCAATATCAATGAGCAAAGAAAACAGTTACAGTGTGAGAACCAAACAAAAAACACAATTTCATTCACAGTAGACACACACACAAAATATCTCAGCATCCACCTAACTGAAGAGGTGAAAGACTTTTACAGTAAGAACTATAAAAAACTACTTAAATAAATCAAGAATGACACAAGCAAATAGAAAAACATGCTCATGGACTGGTAGAATCAATATTGTCCAGCTGTCCATTCTACTCAAGGCAATCTACAGATTTGATGCAATTTGTATCAAACAGCCAGCATCATGTTTTCACAGACCTAGAATAAATAATACAGAAATTCATATGGAAGCAAAATAGATCCCGAATAGATAAAGCAATCATCAGCAAAAAGAAAGTTGGAAAAAACACACTTCCATACTTCAGATTTTACCACAAGCCTACAGTAACTAAGACACCGTGGTAGTGGTACAGGAATAGACACATACATACATAGACACATAGACAAATGGAACGGTACTGAGAAACAAGAAATACAATCATGGTCCTTCAACCAACGGATTTTCAACAAAGTCAGTGAAAACAAACCTTGGGAAAGGAAATCATATTTAATAAACAGTGCTGGGAAAACTGGCTAACTATATAAAGAAGAATGAAACTGGTTCCCTACCTATCACTATATACAAAAATTTACTCAGAATGGATCAAGGACTTAAACGTAAAACCACAAACTGTAAGAATTTTAGAAGAAAACTTAGGGACTACACTCCTGGACATTGACATAGGCCTCAAAAGCAAATGCAACAAAAGCTAAGATTGATAGCTGAGACCTTATCAAACTAAAAAGTTTTTGCATAGCAAAATAAATCAAGAGAGTACAGAGACAGCCCATGAAAAAAATTTGCAAGCTATGCATCAGACAAAGGCCTAACATACAGGATCTATAAGGAATTCAAACAAATTGACCAAGAAAAACAAACAAATAACCCCCATTAAAAATAACTAAAAATTGAGCTGCCATTCAGTCCAGCAATCTCACTTTTGGGGATGTATATAGAGGAACACAGATTGCTCAATCAAAAACATACCTGCACAGGTATGTTCTTTGCAACACTATTCACAATAGCAAAAATATACATCTAAAAATATACATCATATGATCACGCTTACTTTTCTTCTTTTAATTCAATTTGACAATAACTGTCTTTGGTTGGTGTTTGTAGTCCATCTACATGATTATTCATATTGTATTTTATTTATCATTTTGCTATTTGTTTTATTTTGTTACTGCTAGCACTGTGTCCTTCCTATAAGAGATTTACATTTCTCCTTCTCGTCCTTTGTGCTATTTTCTCTATTCATTTTATTTTTATTTTTTTATAGGAGCTACTTATTTTTTTATAAGTTAAGAAACAAGAAAAAATATTTTATATTTATGCATATATTTACCACTTCTGGTACTCTTGTGTACATGTATGTGCAAGTGTGCATAAGTGTGTGTTTTCTTTTGTTTCTTTTTTTTCTTTTTTTTTCCTGATTGCTTTTTGTTGTTGTTGGTGGTGAGAACAACACAACATGAGATCTAACCTCTTAACAAAATTTATTCACAAAGTATTGATGTGGTACAAGAGATCTCTAGAACTTACACATCTTGCATAACTGAAACTTTATATCCATTGCATAACAACTTCCCATTTCTGCCTCCTCACAACCCTTGGCAACCGCCATTCTAATCACCATTTTTATAAATTTGAAAATTTTAGATTCCTCATAAAAGCAGAAACCTGCAGCATTAATTTTTTTTCTGTGACTGGTTTATTTTATTTAGCTTAATCTTCTACAGGTTCATCTATATTGTCATATATAGCAAAATTTCTTTTTTTGCTGAATAATATTCCACTATATGTATGTGTCACATTTTTCTTATCCATTCAGCGGCAATAAACGTTTGTTTCCATATTGCCAAAAATGCTCCAATGAACATGGAAGTACAGGTATCTCTTTGAGATTCTGTCTTTGTTTTCTTTGGATATAGAGCCGTATGGGATTACTGAGTCATATGGTAGTTCCAATTATAGTCTTTTGAGGAAATTCCACAGTGTTTCCCATAGTGGCTGTACCTATTTTTCATTTCCACTGTCTGTGTTCAGGGGTTCCAATTTCTCTACATTCTCACCAACACTGTTTATCTTTTCTTTTTTTGATGCTAACAGGCTAACAGGTGTGAGTAATATCTTTCGGTTTGCACTTCCCTAATGAATTGTAATGGTGTGCACTTTTTAATGTAACCTGTTAGTCATTTGTATGGTTGAGCTATAGAAGTTTCTCATATATTTAGGATATTGATCACAATCAAATATATGATTTATAAATATTTTTTCTATAGGTTAGCTTTTCAATTTGCTGATTGTTTCCTTTTTTGTGAAAAATATTTTCAGTTGATATAGTCCCATTTGCCTATTTCTGTTTTTGATGTTATATCCAAGAAAATATTGCCAAGATCAATGTCATGAAGCTATTCTCTTATGTTTTAATTTGGAAGATTTATAGTATTAGATCTTAGGTGTAAACTTTTAATCTATTTTGAGTTTTTTCCCCTTGTGATAAAGATAAGTGTTTGATTTCTTTCACATATGTGCGTAGCCAGTTTTTCCAACACTATTTCAAATTCCTATCCTATCTGCATTCTGCATTCTTGGCACCCTTGTCAAAGATCAGTTGAGTAAATATGTATAGATTTTTCTGTTCCATTTGTCTATATTCAGAACAATACTACTTTGATTACTCTAGCTTTGAAGTATAGTTTGAAATCAGGAAGTGGGATGCTTCCAGCTTTGTTCTTCTTGCTCAAGATTGTTTTGGCTATTTTGTAGTTTTATATAGAGTCTAGGTTTTTTTCTTCTGTAAAAAATATCACTGTGATTTTGATAAAGATTGAATGAAATGTGTAGTAGTTTGCTTTAAAAAGTATTGAATTTTAATTATTTTTAAGTTTTCAAATTCATGAATATGGGATATATTTCCGTTTATTAATGCCTTTAGTTTCTTTTGCCAATGTTATATAATTTCTGTGTACAAGTCTTTTACCATTTGTTAGAATTTATTGCTGAATATTTTATATGTTTATGCTATCTTAAATGGGATTGTTTCCTTCATTTTCTTTTTGAGTAGTTTATTGTTAGTGTGTAGAAGCATAAGCATAATTTTTATATATATTTTTGTACTGAAATCTCTTATCTTAATTCTGAACCTCTCATAAAGGTATTTTGGTCTGCGTATCATTGTTAAACTTGTGTTTCTGGGGAGAGAACCATGGCTAGTACTTCTATTCTGATATTTTACCAACATCACTTTCCTCTTTAATATTTTTTAAGTTTAGGTCTGCTGGTGATAAATGCTTTTATTAAAATATTTTGTTAAATACAGAATTCTAGTATTAAAAAAATAAGCATCTTAAGCATGTTATTCCATTGTCTTCTTACTGGCTTTGTTTCTGGTGAGAACTTAAAAGTTATTTTTATTGCTCCTTTGTAGGTAATGCATTCTATTTCTACAGCTGACTTTAAAATATTATTTTTACCTTTGACTTTTAGCAATTTCATTATGATGCACCTAGATGTATTTATCCTTTTTGTAATCCAGTGGTATATTTGGTTTATAGTTATCTTAGTCTGTTAGTAAGACTATGCTGTCTTTAGGCTTCATCTCTTGGCAGTAAAGGCCAAACATTTCTTCCAGATATCTTTCTCTCAAACCGGACAGCTCTGTAATGCCTGTTGTCCAATGTCTGGATTGTTTCATGTGTTTCATACAGGCATAACAAAATACTTGAGACTGGGTAATTTTTATAAAACAGAAATTTATTTCACGCAAGTTCTCCAGGTTTGGAAACCAAGATCAGGACATTGGTAGGTTTGGTGACTACTAAGAGCCTGGTCTTCACTTCTAATATGGTGCCTCGTTGCTATACCTTTCAGAGATGAGGGACACTCTTCCTCACATAATAGAAAAGACAGAAAGGGTAAAAAAAAAAAAAAAAGAAAAAGAAAAGTTATCTCTTTGCTAAGCCTTTTTATAAGGGCATCTAATTCCATTCATGAGTGCCAAACCTTCAAGACTCAATCATTTCTCAAAAACAACATCTCTCAACACTGTTGGATTTGAGATTAAGTTTCAACATAAATTTTTGGGACAAAGACATTCAAACTACAGTAATTTTTAAAATTTAATTTGGAAAATATGAGGTTAATATTTCTTTAATACTTTCTTGGTACAAATTTCTCTGACCTATGCTTTTTGGGATCTCTAATTGTACATTTCCTAGACTACTTGTCATTTTTTACTAAGGTTCTACTCATTTTTTGGGCTTTTTTCCCTTTGTGCTTCGGTTTGAATCTTTTGTTGTCCTGTTTATGTCACTGATATGTTCTCTGGCAATATGCAATTTGTCATTAAAATATTTTATAAAATTTGCAATTTTAGATATTGTATTTTTTAGGTCTAGCATTTTTATTTATTTTGTTTTGATAATTTACATTAATCTCTTTGTATTCCCATATCTGTTACCTTACCATGGTATTTTCTAGAATATTTTAGACATATTTTATAATCATTTTAGTGTTTACTTTAAAACCTGTTAAATTCAGCATTATTTTGACAACTACTTCTATTGACTTATTTTTTTCCTGTTTATGAGTCATATTTTCCCACTTTTATGCATTTCTAGTAACATTTTATTTTGTGCTTGTGATTGAAATCCAACATAGCTGAATGTCGGAATTTTGTTGCCTTCCTTTAAGAATTGTTGAGTTTTGGTGTAGAAACCAGTTAATTTACTTGTGCATCTGCCATTTCCTTTGAGAATTTGTCTTCAACTTTGTTAGAGTGAGTGAGACTTCTTATGTTGGGCTCAGAGGAGAATTACTCTTCTGGCATGGCCTTTCTAGTATCTCAGTGGAAAGGCCTGGCTTGTTTAGCAAGTTCTCTTTCATTCTCTATGCCTGTTGTTCATTCCAACATATCTCAGGTTTGCCGTCTAAGGACTTATTTCTGTTCACAGTTCTCTGGTCACTCTCCTTTGTCAAATATTATGGGTTGAATTGTATCCCCTTAACTTTTATAGGTTGGAGTCCTAATTTCTAGTACCTCAGAATAAGATCTTATTTGAAAATATGTTCATCACACATGTAATTAGCTAGTTAGGATATTGTCATACTGGAGCAGGGTTGGCCCCTAAGCCAATATAAACTGTGTCCTTATTGAAAAAGAAATTGGGTTGTAGACATGTACACAGAAAGAACATCACATTATGATGAAGGCAGAGATTGGTTAATGTGTTTACAAGCCAAAACATGCCAAAGATTACCAGAAACCATGAGTAGCTAGTGAAAGTAGCCCATGGAGAGGTCTAGAACATTCTTTCTTCACAGCTTCAAAAGGAACCAATTCTTTCCAAGCCTTGATTTTGCACTGCGGTCCCCTAGAACTGTGAGACAAATTTCTGTTGCTTAAACCACATGGTTTTGTGTGCTTTGTTATAGTGGCCTTAGACAACTAATATACTAAAATCTACAAGTATTGTACTATAGTATATGGCTAAATTATTGGCCAGGATTCAAGTAGATCCCCAAGATTATTTCCAATTTCCTTCTTTGCATAGTTTCTTCTTTTTTGGTATTATGCTTCATAAATTCCAACTTCATCATCTATCCTGTTTACTTCTGCCTCCTCAACTTGATGAGAACATGTGGTTTAGGCTTCATCTCCCTACAGTGAAGAGCAGAAGATTCTTCCAGAAATCTTTCTTAGACAAGGTACCCCTGCAATGCCTGTTGTCCAATGCCTGAACTGCTTCATGTGTTTCATGCAGCTTTAAAGTTTATGATAAGAGGATAATCCTGCAATAATTCCTCTGTCATGACTATACAGTATATTTTTTAAATATGCAAAGCTACTCCTTTGAATGGATAACTTGTTAAGTTCTCCACTTTCAACATTATCCAACACTGAAAACATGCGCTAATTTATTTCATTCTTCTTTCCTTCCTTCTATTCTTGACTCTGCTAGGTACTTAGAGAAGAAAAAAAATATATATTCTTTAATAGTGAAGAATGCAGATAAATAAAATTATGATTGTAATACATTTTGATATGTGCCTTTGGAAGGATAGGACAGGGTTTTATGGAAGCACTGATGAGAACTGCCTACTGCCATAACTTGGTCCTCAGCAAGTGTCCAACAAATTCTTGTAAAATTCAAGTGCAAAAGCCATAATTTGTTCTACAGGATTTCAAAATACATTATTGCTTCATTCATTTACAAATATTTGCTGAAAACTACTATGTATAATAAGCTTTGTTCCAAGAACATGAAAAATAATGGCAAACAAGAGAGCCAAAAGTGTTTTTTAAACAAATCCAAAAATGCAGAATACTTTATTTATTTACTTTTTGAGTTGGAATCTCACTCTAATGTCCAGGCTGGAGTGGAGTGGTATGGTCATATCCACCCCAGCATCAACCTCCTAAGCTCCAGTGGTCCTTCTGACTCAGCCTCCCAAGTAGCTGGAACTGCAGGCTCATGCTACTATACCAGGTTAATTAAAAAAAAAATTATTTTAGAGATGAGGTCTCGCCAAGTTGCCCGGGCTGGTCTTGCACCCGTGGGTTCAGGCAATCCACTCTCCTCATCCTCCTAAAGTGCTGGGATTACAAACTCAGCCATCAAGCCTGGTCTAAAAATCTTTATTAATGTATTCATTTTATAGACACTTACTACATGCTTACTATGTTGCAGGCACATTTCTAAAAGTGCTATCTATTGTCTAAAGTAATTAGTAAAAATTGCCTATCACTGAAATTATTTGGAAATAGAATTTTAAAACTCAAGTTCTAAATTGAGGCACACAAATGTAATAACTGTGGTAGACTTTAGGTAACAAAGTGAATATGAAACAGACCACCTGGGAGGATCTTCAAAGATGATAAGAAACCAGCTTTGTGATTCTTGTATTCTGTGACCTACTTTGAGAATATAGAAATTTCAAAAAAGTAGAGAGGAAGAATTATGAATTTTTTCTTCATAGAGAGTTTCTCCTAAATGTGAACCTCAATCCTTTGCCCATCAAGGTTGGGGTGCTGCATCTTTCTCATGTTTGAAGGTTTTAAATGAGATACCCCATAAGGCATTAGTTATGTTTCCTGCCACTAGTATATACCTCGAACTAAGATAGACAATCACCTCACAAAAGCCATTGCAATTTCAAGTTCAGGAGGAAGTTCAAGAGGATAGAGTACAATGCTTGGAAAGTAATCAGCAGAGAAAGAAGAAACACAACATCATATCTCATGGACCAAAGTGTGAAAGAACAGGCTGAAGCCATTTCAAGTTCTGCCCAAGAGTACAGCCTGGAAGTACATTTAGATTCACATGACACCATGGATATGGGGCTCATCTTTAGGGAATCTAGGATGAGGGAAGTGACCAGTGAAAGCAGAGGCATTTCCTGTAATAGAGGAGTGATAGTTGAAGAGTCTAGCAGGAAAACTTCCAAACGACTTCAAAGCACCCATAAGAAAAAGTTACTTTTACCTGTTTTCCAGGTCCAGAGAGCATAAAGCCACCAAAAGAAGAAAACCTTTTTTCTGTCTTCTTCTTGGCAGCATTATTTCCTTGATTCTATGGGGTGAAGAATAGTAGCTAGTGAGTAAGAGAGAAGATGAAAGAGAAACAGAACAGAAGCCAAACCTACCCTTCTCCAAGAACAGCCACTCACCTAGTCTAGGGTGGGATCAGGAGGTAAGATGAGAAATCTAAACTTGAGTAAGTATTGCAGTGTTGAGCACTGTGTTGACCAGATGCTTCCAGTAGCTGAATGGAGATTATGTTTTGCAATTAATGTGACTGGATGACTACAATAATAAAAAGTTATGTTCCTTGAAAATTTTTCATCTTCCCTCCCTTCCTGAATAAATTTGAAAAAAGAAATAAGATACAAAATTTCATTTAAAAGTTACATCTGGGGAATTCTGCTTATCTAGTAGACTGAATGTTCTTTGAAAATGCTCTTCAACTATTAACAGGGATTTCTTGGGTTTCTCCTTCAATTCTTACACCAGATAAATTCTGTCCATGTTATCCATAGAGCAACACAAATTTAAAACACAACGCACTTGGAAAGTCAAGGATTTTGCAGTGTGTTTACCCAGGTTGGTCTGGGAGTCAAAGAATCACTTTGTCTGCTCTGAGACTTTTCGTCAGAGATCTTAGAAGGGGTTGTTGCTGGTCTGGTGGAGGTGAGGGGATTCACTTAAATAACTTGGAGGTTTTCTTTCCATGTTGAGACTTTTTATTCTCCAGAGGCAGGGGTGGGAAATGGAAGCAGTAACTACAAAGTCCATGAATGATGATGGGCAGGTAGACATGAGGGCTATACCAGAAGCTATTTTTGGTTCCTCCTATTGCATGCATTGCCTCTCTTGGCTATTTCTTGGGTAAATCTCCCCAGTTCCACTTGGAAAGACAAACAGCATTAAAACTAAAATTCCACAGATGACTCGATGGTATTTGAATTATCACCCAACAAAATCACTATGTGCAGCCAAAGGACACCTTGTTGGAGTGTCAGAGCAAGTGTGGCCAGAGGTATCCGGGGAAAAAGAGAAGCTTGTCTAGACAGATTGGAACATCTGGTGTGCCTAATTAAACAGTCCCTCTTCACACAGCGGTGCTGTGTGAAAAGTTTTCTTGTTTATTAATTACTTGTGGAACATACCTTAAAAGAGGTGCCATGCACTTTATCCCTTTCCATGGATTCATGGAAATTGGGGAACTCAAAGGGCTGTAGAGATCAAATAATTAAATTCTGCAAGTTTCCAGAAGAGAAAAAATGAAGATCAAACATTAAATGACAAGGCTAAGCAGTGAGTTGGTGGCAATGACAGCATTAGAATTCGAGTTTCCAACATCTGGTCCAGAGCTCTTTCCACCACACCAGGCTGCCTGTTATGTAGAAGACAATGTGATCAACCCCAAAGGTGCTTCTGGAAAGGTTCTTTTTTTGCCATAATATAAAAGATTATATTAACTACTAGTGTTTCCCCATTACTATTAGTGTTTCCCCATTACAGCCTCGGGGCTGTCAGTCGGGCTATCTGCTTCAAACATTCAAATGTACCTGAATGGAGTAACATAGGGCAGATTCTACTAGAAGCAAATTCTCAGAAATGTTTCGGATGCAAGAAGTTTATTTTAGAGGTGATCCTTGGAAAACTTATGTCTTTGTCTGTGCTGCTATAACAAAACACCTGAGACAGGGTAATTTATAAACAAGTAACATTTATTTCTAATTCTTCTTGAGGTTGAGAAGTTCAAGATCAAGGTGCTGGCAGGTTTTGTGTCTGGTGAAGTCTCAAAGGCAAAATGGGCATCCACTAGTTTCCTCTAGCCCTTTTATAAGGCACAAATCCATTCATGAGGATAGAGGACTCATGACTTAATCACTTTTCAAAAGGCCTCACCTTTAAAAATCATCAAAATGGGGATTAAGTTTCATATAAATTTTGGAGGGAACATATTCAAATCATAACAACTGGTATAGGATTGGGAGGAGACAGAAAAGACAGGGAAGCCAGGAAAGGGTATGCTGTTGAAAAGGTGACTGCTGTAGTCAACTAAGGCTCAATCTCTCTGGAGAACTGTAAGAGGAAATGTTGAATACATTACAAAATTGTCCCATTAGAAAGGTGAGTAAATTAGGGCACTTATCTTCCAACCCCCACCTGCCGTTGGCCAAGAGTTACTCTCATGGGAAGTTACCGCCATCTCTTCCCATCTGCTATGGTTGGGCCAAGTCACCGACGTTTGCAGCAGGTCTCCTAGAACAGGGAATAGGCGTGAGTTACAGAGAACATCTGCTACAGTGCTGCTAATGATCAGTCCTTTGCAATTTAGCATAATCTAGGATATCTGAATAATACCATCAATGATATCTAATTGATGATGGAACAAGGAGAACGACAGATTTGTTGAGAATACAGGGAGTCTTGGTGAAAATCTGGATAAGCCGAAAATATTGCCTGGAGAATAGCAGGCTCACAGGATTTGAGATGAGTCTACAAAGCGGGATTCTGGAGATCTCACCTATTTATAGTTGTTTAGCACATCTTAATGAATTATAGCGAGCAATTTACGTTACCAGTCTCTCCACTATCTTACTCCTCACTGCTACTCCCACCCCCAATTTTAAATTAAAAAGGAGGAATTGGGAAGTAAAAGACACCATAAAACTCAGATTAATTTAAATGACTTCAAGCTTTGTCAATTCAAGCCAAACATTCCACTTTATTTCATATAATTTAATGCAATATGATCAAACTTTTATGATGTGTTATGTGCTCAATAAATGTACCCTCTATGCTTTTAAAAAAATTTTTGTAAATCACCTTGATGTGGCTTTGTTAAAAGACTGGATTATTTTATGTCTGTCTACTAATCTCAATCTCCAGATAAGCTCCTAGCCTTTTAATCAATCAGTGCTGTTTAGGGGAAGGCAAATTGGACTTGAAATTGGTTTTAGTCCTGAGGCATTACTCAGTGCCTGTGTAGTAAGTCAGTCATTGAGAAAGTCAATTTGCATTGCTAACCCTTTGTTTCTGAAAAAAACAGGCTAATCCTTTCTAGTCTATATACCTCTCTGTATTCTTTGAGAGATAAGTAAATCTGGGGCCCCACCCACATCTCCTTGGATCCCATTACTGGTGTTCCTTTCCTTTCTCCCAGCTTCCGTGCTGTTTTGCTTTAAAGTGTTTACCTGTGTCTTCTTTGGCAGCCTGCCCTTGGCTCTGCCCACACTTGCAGACAGCTGAAAGTACCTGAAGTTTGCATCCCTGGGACAACTCTTAGTGATGACTAATTAGCATGGGAGTATGAAAGCTCAACTCTCCTGCCTAGGACTGGGACAAACTTGGAGGCATAATTTACATTTAAGAGCTCCCCAGTGGGATTAAGCTGAAGTTACCCTCTCTGGGACTTTGCCTGAAATCACACCCTTGCTTGGCTTCTTCTCCTGTCTGTCATGCTCTCCACTCTTCCTCATTTCTCTTGGGAGCACTTTCTTAATAAATTGCTTGCTCACAAATTCTTGTCTCAGGTTCTGTTTCTGGGGAATGCAGACTAAGGCACATGGTACACAAAAAGGACAGGGCAAATTGTGAGTTTAGGAAAGTAAAAGGAGTGACTGGGGGGAACAGCAAGTTTCACAGTTTACGACTTGTGGGTGTCAATTGTGCCAAATTCATTCATTCAAGAAACAATTATTGGGCAATTACTGTGTTAAGCACTGCTTTGGGATATATGAGTGGGGAAACAAACAATACAAAATTTATGCCCTGGAAGAGCTTCTATTCTAGTAAGAAGGAAGGAAAATAAAGAATAAATATAATAAGTTATTTTTAATTCAATGTGTTAGAAAATACAGGTTTTATGAATAGTGTGGAAGATCAATGACTTCATAGAACTTTGGGGAATATTTTGTCAATGAGTCATGATGAGGTGATTTGTCATCTTGGGTTTTCACTTGTTCATTATCAATGATCTTATTTCAACAGCTAGAGTTATAAGATATATCTTAGCAATGACTTTGGAGAAACTAAAGTTGGAAAGAAGATTATTTTATTTTTTATGTGTTGCTGTACAAAAAAATTATCCTCCAACTTAACAGCTTCAAAAAATATTTATCTCATGTTTTTTGTGGCTAAGTGAATTTGGGTGAGCTTTAGTGGAATTATCTGACTAAGAGTCTTTCACTGGCTGTGGTCAAGGTGTTGGCTGGGAATGCAATCATCTCAAAGTTTGGCTGGGAGTAACTGCTTCCAAGCTCACTCACTCTGTCTGTTGGTTGCCCTCATTGACTTTTTGGCAAGAGATGTCAGTTTCTTGTCCCATGGCTCTATTCATAGATCAACTCACAACATGGTAGCTTACATCTCCCAGAGTAAGTGCTCTAAGGGGGGGGGGGGGGAGAGAAAGAGAGAGAAGAACACAAGATGGAAGTTACAGGGTTTTTTTGTACCCAATGGGGAGGGAACATCCCATCACATTTACTCTATGCTATTCAACAGAAACAAACAACTAGGGTTAGCCATACACACAGGATTACACAAGAAGCTGGGATCCCTGGCAGGCATTCCTGGGGGCCATTTTATAGGCTTCCCATAACAATGATCCGTTGTTTATATTTTGAACATAAGAACATTCATTAGCTCCTTGTTTTCTAAAAACGGAGACACTTCAGGGGATCGCCAGCACTATCACTTGGTAAAAACTTGATACAAAACACAAGTTACTACAATTTGAATTCTTTATCTTATAATACAATAACACTAGATTCCAAAAAACTTATTTGATTCTCTAAGTATTTATTGCACAAATATACTTTTGCATGTGTTAAGTATGCAAGTTAATTGCTTAATATAGAAATTTTAAAATCATACTAAGTTGTTTTGTAGAATTTTTCAGTGTGAGCTGCATCTGAATTTTTCAGTGTGAGCTGCTTCTTAAAATCAGAGAATAACAAAGCTGAGACCAAAAGTGGATTATTTCTTTCTTAATAAATATTGCTGTTCTTCTTTGAGGTCTTCTGCCCCAGTGTTTTAATGAGGTCAGTGTTTTAACGAGATCATATAAAGCTCAATTTCCTGCCTCCTCTGGATGACTAGTTTTGATGATGAACTTGCTGTGAGCTTTATCATCAGGGTTGGCATTGGTTCCAGCTATGGGGTAATTTTTAAAAGGTGACTTTGGGTCATGTCTATGAAAGTCTTATTTATAACAAAAAATATTGTAAAAAGTAGGGGTTAAAAATAAATCATTGAAAATCAGTGGTTCTTGAACCCCCACCATCTAGTTTTGAGACTTACAAAGTTTTAATGATGAACATCACAACTCCCTGAGCCTTTTGCACCCTGTTTTGAATTCTGACTTATGGCTTCTCATTGATAGGGTCCTCACAGTAAAGACTGGGTATCACAGCCACTTGCTTTAGAACACTTGACTACTGTCCGAACGCATTGCAACTATTAATTTAAATATGTTCCTCCTTCTTGTGCACTATGATTTTTCCACAGATGAAATCAGGCCTCATTAACTTCTCCATCCCATTAGTTTCTAGTAGAGTGTCTGCATTATAAAAATTCAACGAATATGCTTAAGAGAATAAAAACCAAATAGACATATCAAACAGAGACTCAGGAGATCACTAGGTAGGTATGCTTGGTCACCACGTAGGATTCATCTATAGGAATATGGATAGGGAGAAGTCCAAGGAAGAAGAAAAAAACAAGGAGGGATTTATATCTCAGAATCCATCTGCCTTCCCTTTCTCACTGATCAAAGTTCATCTCAAGGGGTTGTTCACTCGTTCTACCACTTCCATATTGAGTCATCTGGCCTGTTGGTGGCTGACCTGATTCCATGTCCCTGGCGTAGAATTATATCAGACTTCAGAAGTGGAGGTGCAACTGGTCCATCTGAAACCCTGTCCAAGGAAGGAGGAGGGAGGTGACAGAAGGAATCTGAGAAAGTATACATAGCCTGTATTTCATGCAACATTTCTTTTCCCTAAACTCTTACTTGGCCATGTCATACATGGGATTTTCTCCTGCTTTTACTTCTGGATCTTCCTCTTGTGGTCACAGGTCTCTGGCTCTCTTTCTGCTCCTGGCAGCTTGGAGCACAGCACACTCCATTTCCTATCTCATGAAGGGCAACTTCTCTCCTCTTCCGATGCTTTGGGATTTGGCGACTTCTTTGCTGTACAGCATTTCCTCTACCCCAGATGGACGATTCGGGTCTTTTTCCTAAACAGAACTTCTTTTCCTTTAAGATAAATTAAAAATTAAAAAAGTTGGCTACTAAGAAAGTGCACTTATCTCTACCTCATCATCTAACCAACCTACCCTGAGCCAGTTACTTTTACTTTGGAAATTTCCCTCCCTTCTTCGTATTTTCACAGGTAGAAATAACTTTAAATTGTGGAGGAGCTTTGAGGCACGGATTTGGGAAGGAAGAGTTGAGATTGGGAATTATTTTTCAACCTAACTTTTCTTTTAATGAATCCACATTTGGAGTTAGTGGCCAGTTGAGGGGTTGTAGAAACGAAAGTAGGCAAGGAAAACATGGTAACACGAAGTAGAAAGGCAGGGAGCATTTCTGAAGGGAAAATGTAAATTAAGGGCTTCTTTTTTTCCCTTTTATGAGAGGCCACCCGGATGGACAGAGTGCTGACACTGGCCATGATGTTGTGAGAAATAACAATGGAGATTGCAGGATGTCATGATGCAAACACCATCTCAAGCAGGAGTGAAGGCTGCCTCTGAGCCAGTCCTCACACCCTGATCTCTCCCGCCTGCCCTGCCCCCGCACTGTCCTTCCCTCCCTAGATCCTCCCTTCTGTTGGTTTCTCCACATGATCTGGATTGAGCCTGGAAGGCCCCCAAACACCTGGTTGAACAATAACCACGAATTACTGTGGTGGTCCTGTCAACCCCAGCTCTTTGTAAAACAACTGCTGATCTACAGCCCTGGCTGGAATTGATTTCCCAGATGACCCCACAACTTTGCACTGACAGGCATTGAAGTCTGCCTAACACTATCCTTCCCCCATGATTGTGAGGTCTTTAGTAGCTAAGAGCTGTGAGGGACACATCTCACCCTTGCTCCTGGAGTCAGTTACAAATCAAACACTGTGCTTACAAACTCTTATATTTTGAAAAGAACACTTTGCAGTGATTAAATATTTATCCATGGCACGTACTTGTAACCTTGATGATTTATTTGAATTTTATAACTTATAGTAAAGTATAAATTCTTTCTCAGCATGACATATATATATGTATATATAAATATAGCGTATTTATATATAATTTCTTTTCCTTGCATATGAGGCATCTAAGATGCTGGATTTTTTAAAAAGTACATGTTTTCCTTTTTTTTCTTTTTGTGGGCTCCATAAATCCAGGGAACTCTTTCTTGGACTACTAGCTTCTTTCAATAGAAGCATGTTTTCACTAGGATTTCCACATTCATAATTATTCCTCTCATTTCTCTGCTGTGAGAAGACAAGCTGGTATTTCATTGCTTTGGGGAAGTTAATAATATGGTAGGCAAAACATCAGGAAAAATTATAATGAATGAAGCTATACAAATCGGAGGGAAACACATGTCGCTGTTCTAAAATGTTCCTGTCATAAATCCTGGAAATTTCACTATAGTCACAAGCAAATAACTCCTTAACGCATAAACACTCAATTAATTAAATGTAATATGCTATATAAGTTTGAATGAGTTCTAAATAGAAAAATGGTCAAATAATGGTACTGGAGACCACTGACTCATGGGTGTTCATCTCAGTTATTCAAAATTTCTCAGCTGGTGTTAAACTAATATGAGACCCATCCCACAGCACCCTCTAAAAGAAGAACATGCTGTGTATAGTTTATAAGAGTAATATTACTGACTCTTTATTTAGTACCTAGTGATCAGGCCTTACAACGAGACTTTTAAAAAATAATGACTTGTCTTAAATTTCTATCTCTTGGGATGTCTCCAGAGCAGTTGTTTGAAGAGTTCTGCTTTCTCCATTATTTCCAATTTATGGAAGTCTGGGTTTTATTATCCTTCTGCCCCTCTTAAGTTTCTTGAACCATTTTTATATGGTGCTTAAAGGGACACATCTCACTTGACTTACATTTTGTAATCCCTAAATAGCTTCTTCTTCAATGTGATTCTGAAAATTCTTCTAGTAGATGTGCAAATATGTTGAGATGTGAAAAGCTTTTTCTGACACCAGTTTGGGTCCAGTGGTTAGTCTATGTGTTCTTATATCTCTCAATGCCTTTCTCTGCTACTGTACTTACTATATTTTTATTAAAGGCAGTCTTTAGTGTATCCATGTGTTTTATATGTTTGGAACTATATCTTTTCTGTCTTTGTTATCTTAGTGACTAGCACTAAGATTTTTAGCCCGGGACATAGTGATGTTCAATATATGTTTTTATGATATACTTATTCATTCATTCAGCAAATGTCTATTTAACACCTATTCCATGCCTGGTACTGGGTCAGACACTGGAGAGCTATGAGAAACTAGACACAAAAGGATCCTTGGGAACTTTAAGTAAATGAAAATAAAATAATTTCATAAAGGGAAAGAACCTTGGAGATTTTCTCTTTAACTCCTCCTGCATTGTGTAACAGAGAGACTTAAACCTGAGTGAGAATAGGTTTGATTTTTCATGTCGGAACTGACTATATCTAGAATTCAGTTCTTTTTCAGTGTTTTCTCCTAAGCCATGTGATCTCTATTAACTATTTTTTGATTGTGCAACAAACATATAAAAATGATGTAACTATCTTGGAACAGATAATGACATAAACAACCCCTTTTTGGAAGAGTTGATGAGTCATTTTTCAGAGAAACCACAAAACTCAAATTCATTAATACAGAAGCACTGACTTAACCTTAAATTTTTCAGTCTTTAAAATTAACTATAGAAGCCGGGCTCAGTGGCTCAGCCTGTAATGCCGCGCCTTTGGGAGGCTGAGGTGAGTGCATTGCCTGAGCCCGTGGGTTCGACACCCGCCTGGGCAGGCGAGACCTCATCTCTACAATAAATCAAAAAATTAGCCGGGGTAGCACATACCTGTAATTCTGGCTACTCGGAAGCCTGAGGTGGAAGGATCGCCGAGCCCAGCAGGTCGAGGCTGTGGTGGCGCACTCCAGTCTGGGTGACAGAGTGAGACTCCAACTCAAAAAAATAAAAATAAATAAAAAATAAAATTAACTATAGAAATGGTAGCTCTTGGTATTAGGCTTAGAACATAGTATGGTACAGAAGTGTGAGAACTATACGATGATTTTTATATGAAATAGAATAAAGAACGGATTTGTACAATTTAGTCTTGCTGCATTAACATCCCCCTTCTGCATTCCCAAATCTCAAATGTTGTAAGAACAAACATTTATTTCTTGTGTATTGAAACCCACAGGTCAGCTGCCATTCTGGAACCAGGATGAAAGAATAGGTCTTCCTGGGGGCCTGCTGCTTTGGGGGCAGAAGGGAACGTGTGATAGGAAGCCTGTCGAGTTACATGCAATGACGTTTAAATTTTCTGCTTAGACATAACGGATATCAGGTAAGTGTCGGTATCATAGGGAGTGACATGGCTAAGTCTAATGTCAGTGGGATTGGGGATACCTACCCTTCCACAGGAGGCAGAGCTTCATGGCTTCAGATGGAGATGGGGAATTCACCTAGAGAGATGGAGAGAACATTTTATTGTTAGGACAAAAGGAATAAAATTCTAGTGTTAGGAGTAACAATAAAGTCCATCTCAGAGAAACAGAATGTTGCGAGCTGGAGTGATGTGACTTGTGCTCTTTCTCTGACTGAATAACTCCAGAGCCCCTCTTCTTGTGGACACTGGCTCATGTTTAGGACTAATATGAACATCTGAGGAAGCAAGATTAGTCTCTCCTTCCTTGGGGGGTGTTCATGACCCTGACTTTTCTTGTGAAACTGGTCGTACTCTGGTGTCCAGAGAAGGAGTTGTGCTTTACTCATGTTGTTTCCCACAAGCCTAGCACTGACTCAGATATAATGTGTGAATTCTCCAGAAATGCTTGTTGTATAAAGCAATGGTCCCCAACCTGTTTTGGCATTAGGGATGGGTTTTGTGGAAAACCATTTTTTCATGGATGGGAAGCGGGCAAGGGAATGTGCAGTCAAACCTCACTGCTGATGCCAGTCTGTATTTGCAGCCACACCCCAGCACTGGCATCACCTCCTCAGCTTCACATTAAGTCATCAGGGGTTAGATTCTCGTAAGGAGTGTGCAGACTAGATCCCACACCTGTGCAGTTCACGATAGAGTTCATGCTCCTGTGAGAATCTAATTGCCACGCTGATCTGACTGGAGAGAGAGCTCAGGCAGTAATGAGAATGTTGGGAAGTAGCTGTAAATGCAGACGAAGCTTTGTTGGGTTGACTGCCACTCATCTCCTGCCTTGCCGCTCAATTCCTAATAGGCACAGACCAGCACCGGTCTGTGGGTATGGGTCTGTGGCCCTGGGGGTCGGGGACCCCTAGTGCAGTGTATAGCTGGAATGTTTGTGATGAGGAAATGGCTTTAAAGTAACCATAATGTGGTTGTAGGGGATAGAAAAAATGTTTACAGGTGATCCTAAAAGCAAAGACCCATATTTTCTAGTTCTAGAAAATAATTTCCTTCGTGACTGTCTTCACGTAATTCCTCTTTTGCTAGGAACACAAGCGGTAGAGAAGCAGATTTTTTCTTCAGATATATTTTTATGGTGCCAAGTTAATATCTAAACACTCAAAGGTATTCAAGAGCAATCACCCTCAGAGTCTTATCGTGCTACCGTGTACATAATAGATCCTTCATAGATTTTTAAAACTAGTTTTTATATGATACAATAGGAAAAAAAGAAAAACAAGAATTTTAGTAATGAATTCAGTGGTACGGACACAACACTGCTTGGCAGGGGGAGATAAGACATTGAAGCCATTTCTGAGGCCAGTTCTTTCTAAAAACTTTGAGAGAAGGGGAAAAAGGAGGAGGAAGAGAAAAAGAGGAGGAAGAGAAGATGAAGGAGTGACAGGAGGAGGAAGGAAGAGATCACATCAGGAAAGGTCTGAAGGTTCAGTCACTAACTAACCGCTGAGACTTATTATAGATATCCAGCATCTTCTGAGCATCTAGGTGACTTGGAATTTGAAAACATGAGTTTTCAGGTATCTGTCTTTCTGGTTTTCTAATGTCTAGAAAGTCATTTGAGATGTCTTCAGAGAGTACAGTGCTATAAGACTTCTCTACTATCCTCCCCATGACCTGTTTACTTACTTCTTCATCTCATTTCCTGATTAAAGTCCTTGAAAACCAACTTTATGGACACATTTTCTTCTCGTGCCATAGTTGCTTTGATGCTTAAAGGAATACTGTCTTAGGAGGAAGAAGGAAGGCAAGAAGGAAAGAGTAAAGTAGGTGAAGGGATGGGAAGGAGGGAGCTCACCAGGAGAGAAAAGAAAGAAACATAATCAGAAAGTGAAATAAATGGAAATGCTGTTTTTTTAATTCAGTGAATTAAGTTTTAAATAATTACATACAAATATTTCCTATGTATGTGGTGATGGGTGGGGAGCAGAGAGAGAGAGAGAATGAGATTGCAACCAGTTCTTCTCCTGGCAATTTATCCTTTTCCATATGTTAAGACAGTGAAATAAAAAAACCCTCTCATTTATCAAATACTCTCTGTGTTCCAAGTAATTTTCTAGATGCTTTGCATCTATCACCTTCCTGAATTTCTATTTTCTAATGTACTATGACCCTCTGCTCCCCAGATGTGAAGAAACCGTGGCTCATGGAGTGTGAGTGACCATTTTGTGAGAGCTAGTGAATGAGCTGCAAATATTGTCCCTATTGCCACAGGGCTTAAACTTAATAACAAGTCAATGGCCTGATTAAATAAACATAACATACATTACTTAAATAAGCATATAGACTTGAAAACCAGGGAAGATACCCTAAGAATGCGCTATTTTCTGCTTCTCCGCCTTCATATCCATTTCATATCCATTCCACACTCTTCCCCTAATCTGTTTTGTGCCACAGGGAGTGACCTCTGCACCCTGCATGTCCGGGTGCCCTCATCAACCCACCAATGGGAAGCCTTTATAGAAAATTGGACATCAGGGAAAGGGACAATGCCAGAGTCTTTCTTCCCTCCTTTATTTTGCTTCAGGAAGCATCTTGGACCATAATGACAGCTTCCCTTATTGTTCCAACTCCTGATGGGCAGCTCCTTGCTTCAGCGTGGAGGCAGGTTCTGAGCTCTGGTGACACAACCTCTACCATTTCGCTCTGTCCCTGCAGGGATAGTGGCTTCCAGCTGTTGCTAACCTCTGGGTGGTCTCACCATCTCCAATTTGCCCTTTTAGCCCTCCCAGTGCTATTGTAACCAGTTCTCTTTATTAAATTACCCCTGGTGTACTCTTTGGCATGGCTTCGGTTTTCTGCCTGGGCCCCGAATGACACCATCTCAACTAACAGAAGAACTCAAACACAAAAGGGGCAAGTCAGAAAGGTCTTAATGATGGAGGTGACTAGGAACTAACCTTTGAAAGACCGGTGGGTATTGACCACACAAAGAACAAAGGGCATTCTAAGGAAGACTAATAATAAGTATCCTGCTTTACTTTAGGGTTCACTTTAAGGTAGAACTGCTCTTATAGGAATTCTGGAGCCAGGTGGTGAAGGTCCATGCACATGATATATGTCCAATTATAGTCTGGATGTACTCTAGGTACAAAGAGAGAGCCAAAATATCAGGGAAGAAGGGAAAGGTGAACTCAGGGGGCAATGAACAAATGTGTCTTATTGGAGCAAAGAGAATAGCCAGAAACAGAAAAGGTACATAAGTTAAAAAAGTCTTTCGAAGGCCACAGCCAACACTAATCTAATGTGTTTGTATTGCTCTCTTATTACTTTCAGAAAGTTTATGCATCTACTATTACATATAACGTGTTTGTTCCTTTACTTATTTTTTTATTTAACCATTTGCTGAACTCCTGCACCATGTCAGACTGTGTGCTAGGCATGCGCACACAGAGAAAAAGAAGTCTCACCCCTGTTGGTGCTCAGAGCCAGGTAGGAGAGGCAGGAAAATGAAGGGGAAAATGAAAGTTAGCTATGCTGTAATGTGAACCTGTTGGGAAAGGGGTTTGACTTGGGGTTTCCGGGCAGTTTTGGGATTGGCAGGACTTGGGGACCAGTTTGGGATTAATGAAGAGGAAAGAATTAGAAATAAAGTTCCAGAGTTTCAGTGTTTCCATGTGCTAGGAACATAGTGGCATGTGGCAATCCTATGACAGGTATTGGATCATGGAGTGACTGGCAAGGCTAGAATTCAAATCAAGAGGGCCAGCATTGATCACAAATTTCTCTTTTTTTGTTGTTATCTGTTTTGTTTTCATCTTATAGATTCTTTGAAGTGGGGAAGGGATGGAGACTCAAAGTCATTGACTCTTATAAAAATGCATATTCTATTTTAAAGAGCAAGTACTTTAGTGTCACACCTTCTCTGGGTTAAAACGCAGTTTGACCACTTAATTATTTTGTGACCTTGAGTAACTTGCTTCTTAGGTCCATCTCTCTGGCTTCTGGAGGGCAATTTAACTGCCTGGGATGAACACTCTGTAAATGCTGACATTTGGATCACTGAGATGTTGAAGTGGAAAAGGGCTGGTAATCTGTCTGGCACATGGTAGGAGCCCCTAAAATGGTAATTTATATCCCCCATGCTCTTTCTCTTTTTAATTCCTCATGTAAGATTTGGCATTTTAAAATGCCAAAGGAATGATTATCTTTGTTTTCTTGAAGATGCACAACTATCTTCCTAATAAATAGGCTGATTAGGAAGAATCTTAATTAAACATTTTATATTTTGAGTGAAGAAAAAGTCTTAGGGTGTGTCCCAGACACTGAGGCACAACAAGAAATTAAGTGCATTTTAAAAAATGCTCAATAGACTCCTCAAACCTTTAGAGTTGTTTTCAGGTATTTGTGGCTCTTGTATGAAATATGTTTTCATAATACGGGCAATTTGGTGACAGATGCTGCCGAGGTTCGATGTAATACAGTATGTAAAAACAAGGAAGCAATTAAGGCATTTCTGGTTCCCTCTGAGGCTTGCAAAAATTGCTTAAATATAACTATCCAAAACAACATACATCTTTTATCAAAGCTGAATTTGAGTGTTATTTAATGTTCAACCTTTTGGCCAGAAATAGTTGTCAAGTTTTTTTATTGTTATTTTTAATTTAAACAAATGTTGCCTTGAATTGCTTTCCCTTCAACAGAATGTTTGTGAGTCTCAGAGGAAACTCCAAGCAGGCTTTTTTTCTTGCTGTAACATTTACAAAGGATACTGGCTCTCTGGCTGAAGGGAATACTGTGAATACCAAACGCACAACATAGCAAATGGCTTGGTCACTTCCCACTTTCTTCTCTTTCATGTCTCTGCCATTTGGAAACCCACCTACCTTTTAAGACCCAACTCTAATACTTTGTAGTGGAAAGAGCCTAGACATTACCGCCAGGGAGAAAATTGTAATGGTGATGTTATTGGGTTCTAAATGCAGGCAAGTTCTCCATTTAAATCTCTTGAACTTTTTACTTAAACATGCCAAGCCTCACCCTTCCCTTCAGTTAAATGGAAGTCTCAATACTTCACTGGGTGGCTGAGAGGAGATGCTGTGTAACAATCAGCTGTGGCTATTCTCCCTAGCATCCATTCCTCTCTTCTGGTCACAGCACTCCAATTGCACTTTAGATAGCTCAGTGGTGAGACTGTGGATCAAGGTGACCTGTCTCTCCTGGTCAACCAGTGGCCATGTGACCAGGGTGAGGCCAATCAGAGCCTTTCTCTCTGGAATTTGAGTCTTGGGAGGAGAGGCAAGAAGGCAGAGAACACTTGGAGCTCATCACTATTGATGGTTTGTGTCTTCAAGTTATTAGTATTCACTATTTAGGTTTTCAAAGACTGCCTTAGGTTTACCCTTTGAAACCTGGCTTTTCGGTTTTCACTTTGATTTGGTGATATACTCACTATATTCTCAGTAATTTTTTCTTAAATTATACATAATTGATTTCTGTTATATAATAAAAGAATTACCAATAAGTATTAGTTTGTTCACTTTCTTCTTCCCTCCAACGAAAACTCTTTGTGTTCTTGTTAAATGAATAAGCGTGTCTTCCTTCCTCAAGCTCAGATAGCATTGCTTATACCGATGTTAATGATCTTTAGCCTATTATGTTTGAAGGGGCATTCACCTGTGACCTGGTTTCTCCCTAGACCCTGTTCCCTGTGAGTAGAGAGTAAGTGTGCTTGCTCAGGGGTCTGTTCCCGGCAGAGTCTCTGTCTGACTGACTTGCTGATCCATACAGGTGTGTGAGGACACCATATTTTGTTACAGGCTGTTTGTCTGACAAAATGTCTTTGGAAAATCCTTCATTCTGCAGACCCTTGGGCCCAGAAGATCCTTGTCTTTATCCTGTGATAACAAGTCAAATAAAAACAAAATGAAACATTCAAAAGTCAGTATTTTTTAAGTCAATTTGACAATAAAAGCCAAGCCCTATGTTTAATGTTTATTTGTGCAGGGCTACAGTTGAGTAGCAGAGAGAGTGGGTGGGCTAAGAACTGCTTCAGTCATGGCATTTTATGGTCTTCCAGAACCAAGCTTCCTTAGGCCAATGTTTTTGGATTACCCCAGTTTTCTCAGTAGAAGCCAATTTGGTACATTGTCATGTCGTTCAAATATCTATTCAACAAATATTTATTGAGAATAACTTTATTCAACAACTATTTTGAACCAGTCCCTGTACTGGAGTCTTGGAGTACAAGGATGAATAAAATGCAGTTTCTACTCTCTCAGGCTTACACATGGGGTGAACCTGAGTCAAATTTGGTGATTTCCACCAAATAAGACAAAGCTGTGACACAGTAGACATGGGTGTTAGGGAGCACAGAAAGAGTGTCATGCCTGTGTATTAGGAACTATTAGTGTGAAGGCATGTGGATGTCGCTGCATCTGAACTGATTCTTGAGGGGTAAATAGAAGTTACTTTTGTCTAGTAAAAATCATGGCAGAATGTGGGCATCTGGTGAAAGTACTTTATATGTATCTTTAAATTTAATTCTCAAGAAATCTCGCCAACAGATACAGTTGGTTCCCAATTTTATTCATGTAGAAACCAAGACACAGGGGAAAATTTGTGCCTGAGCTCATGCCTCCAAGTCCAAGAAAGAGTTAAGTATTTCTCTTTTCATAACACCTCACACCCACCTTTGTTATGGATCTTACTTCATGGTTTTAAGTATATTTCACCCCTTTAATAGAATGCTTGTGGTCTGTGCAGATAGGAATAGTTCTATAGAAAAGTAATCTCTATCATTTTCAGTGTTTGCAACACTAAGCGTGCTGCCTGGTATTTATCAGGTTTTTTATAATTACCTGCTTAATTATTTCCAACTTTGTAAAAATTGATTTTCTAGCAGAACTGCATGCTTACACAACCTAGTTCCTGGATCACACTAGATTATCTGTATTTGAATACTTGGTCTTGGTCAATATTTAGCCTAGCTTCAGATAAAAATAAGGTCTTCAAAAATGTTTTCTGAGAGAGTCTAAGTTGAGATATGGAAGTTCAGATGAACCTCACATTCGGAGAAAATAAGGGCCTAAGTTTAAAGCAGAGAGAAGGAGATGTGAATTCTGGGCCAGGGCAGCGCTAGGGCCCACGTGCTACCACCAGGCAGTGTTCTACTGGAGGGTGAGAAAGATCTGGAAGGACCTCTGTGAACATTGTGAAGATCTGGGGTCCAATTTTAATGCTCAGCAACATAGACATTGAAGTTATCATATACAATATCTCACCTTTATTAAATCTGAGGACCTATGCTCCAGTAACTGTGGCTTTTTACTAATTTGATTGCTCAATCAGGGACGTGAAAATTTAAAAAGCTGATTGACTTCTTTGATCAAATGTTGGTATATAATAATTTGAAATAACCTCTTTTTCCTGTGCACATATCTGTGTTGTACAGCCTCTTACTGACATGCACTTTTGAAAATTTTAAACGAAGAACAAGAAAGTGAGGGTGTGCTATAGCAGCTGAGTTTTAGTCTAGGAAAAGTTGAGAATGGAGTCTACATTTCCCATGCTGGCCTCCTGTGTTGTCACAGTGAATCGGACATCAAGAGATTCAACTCTTAAGGCATGTAACTTAAAAAAAGAGAAAGAAACATGTTCACACATTCTCTATTTCTTTCCAACATTTTAGGTCTAACATTCCTAATGTACTACAGTCTTGGATTATAATTACCAAGATAAATGACGAACATATTTTTTTTGAAAAATGCATTCGCTGGCAGAGGCAGCCTGACAGGCTGCTTTGGTCTATTTCCATGTGTCCTCGATGAGGTGCATTGGCAAGAACCTCTGACGAAACTTTCATCTCTCTTGAGCCCAATCATAATTCTCTACAAAATGTTTCTACATTTTCCATATGGGTTTTTCACATTTTCCATATTTCCCTGGGACCAAAGTGGTCCAAGTCAAAAACCTGGATTAACATTTTATACCTTGAGAGGCTGGTACTGCCATAATCATTGGGTTTATTACCTTGTCCTTGTCCTTGACCTCTACCTTACCCGTGGTCATTTTCTCTGCACACACAAACACATTCACACACATACACACCCTCAAAAATGTGATGAACATGGGAATTACCAAAGAACTCAAGTTTAATGTCCAGAATCCTGGAATAGTAACAGTATGATCTTGAACATCTGATGTTTATCCACCCTCCACTGAGAAATCGGACAAGAGAGTTTACTTGTAAGTATTTGATGTGACAATGACTGATGTTGAAACAAAATGCACCTATCCTTTCCTTGAGGTTTCCCACATAGGTTTTCCTGGGGTGCTGGGAGAACACCTATTGTTTGTTACTCTCTATGAAAGTCCTAAGCTCAGCCCGTAAGTCACTACCTGAAATGTTCTGTGACCTTAGACACATCTCTTAATCTCTGTTTTGTACATAATTTTCAAATTTAAAATAGCCTTTGTTCTACATGCTTCATAAGATGTAGCAATAAAGTGAAAGTTCTTATAGGATATGTTACATATTACACTTTAACAATTATTTATATCTCATTATGAACAAGCAGTCACTTATGTTTCATAGACTTTGTTTTTTTTCAGAAATTAAAATTATTGTTTTCTATTTCTAATTGTTTTCTCCAAACTCATCAGAAATAAGAAAGAAAACATTTTATATGACACAACAAGGGGAAAAAAGCTATTTTTATATGCACTGCAATACTCAATTATGAACAAGCAGTTACAATAAAGAATTCCAAGTAAATAATAAGATAGAGAAGCATTTTGGTTTGACTTTCCCCTTGAGTTAACTGTGTTGCCTTTGCTTCCATCCTTTTTGATTTACTTAGGGTTTGAGTAGTTAGTATGCACAAATTTTCAATGTGTTCTTAGCTTTACATGGTGTGTGAGACAGTGGCCTGGGTGAGTTGCATATTTTCTTCACTGAGTGCCTGGATCAGTTGGCTAGTCTTACTGGCTAGGAGAAAGGCTGTTTTATTGAGCTCAGGGATGTGCCTCATTGCAAAGCTTTGTAAGTCAGTCAAATGGCATACGAATGCAGCATGTTGTCCAATGGGATAGACTTCTAATGTAATTGTCTGCTTTCTGTCTAAAGTCGTCAAACTCAAATCTGCATTGATGTTCCTCCAAGGACAATTTTCCTTTGGAATAACCTCCTTTTAATAGTAGATTGAATAATAGTGTTTGTTATTGGTTGAACGGTGTTGCCCCCAAATTCCTCTAAGTGTACCCCCCAGTACCTCAGAATGTGACCTTACTTGGAGATACAATCTTTACAGAGATAATCAAGTTAATATGAGGTCATTAGGGTGGGCCATAATCCAATATGATGGATGTCCCTATGGAAAAGGAAATTTGAAGATAAAGATACATATAGAGGGAAGACCATGCAAAGAGACGTAGGGAGAAGATGACTATCCACAAACTAAGAAGAGAGGCCTGAAACACATCTTTCCCACCCATCCCTCAAAAGGAACCAACCTTTCTGATACTTTGATTTTGAAATTCTAGCCTCCAGGACTGTGAGTTGATAAATTTCCATTGGTTAAGCCACCTAATTTGTGATACTTGGTTATGGCAGCCCTAGCAAGTTAATACAGTGTGTACAGCAATTTAACTTATAGTAATGGTTAATTTTAGCTAATATGTATTGAGAGGCTACAACAGTTCAGATCCACTACTTAGATTGCTATCACTCAACAATCTAGAGTTGTCAATGATGTTCTCTATTAAAGGGTGACTGTACAAGCACATTCTGTATAATAGAAAGGAGCTAACTTTTTGGGTTACAGGAAGAAGACCATTGCTAGCAGAGGAAATGGTAAATTCAAAGGCTTTGAAGGGCTGTGTAATTTAGAATATTAACAGAAAGGTCAGTGTGGTTTGATTAAGCTGACTGAGGAAGAGAGTGATACTGTATATTAGGGTTGGAAATACACGTGTTCAAAATCATGTTGGGTCTACTCAGGTCTACTCTGAAATATATACAGTTTAGCTCTCTGGTATCAGCTTACATATGCAGGACCTCTTCCTAGAATATACTTTTTATACCAAACTTTTTTTTTAATTTGGAAAAATTACACACTTTTCTCAAAGTCCTTTATATTCAATACCCTATGAACTTTCTTCTCAAGCCCTGTGAAAGGTATAGGGAAGTGAAGGAAAGAATTCTGAGGAATGGTATGATTCTTATTTCAAATGAGAAAATCAAGGCCCAGATCATTAAGACACACACTTAGAAAGGGACTGAGTCAGGCCTGGAGCCAACAAATCCTCAAATCAGTAGGACTGTCCTTCCTCACCCTTGTGAAAATAATCACAGCACTGGGGATTTCACAGAATGTGGTCTGCATTGGGAATGTCCTATTTATCCTGCAAGGTCTCAGCACAGTGTTGCTTCTTTTAGGAAACCTTCCTGTTTTTCTACTGAACCCAATATCTCCCACCTTCAAAACCCACCTCTCTAAAATACTACATTATAGTTTTCTACACGCATGTCTTATTTCTCTCACAAAAGAATAAACTTCATTTGTTTGATATCCTTCCATAGGGTGCTACTGTTTTATGTAGTGCATATATCCAATGAATTAATTTGTGCAGAAGGATTGAACAAAAGTATTCAACAGACCAGTAATTTCACTCCTAGGTATCTACCCAAGAGTAATAGAAATAGATGCCCATACTACAGGCTTGCATGCAAACATGCATAGCAGTTTTATTCATAATATACCTCAAACTAGGAGGGACTTAATGCCCATCGACTGGCAAATGGATGGACAACATGTGTTGTATCGATGTAATGGAATAAAAAAGGATGAACTACTGACATGTGCTATGTTATGGATGAAACTCAAAAACATTATGCTTTGTGAAGGAAGTCAGAAACAAGACACTATGTATTATGTGGTTTCATTTATATGAAATGTGTTGAAAAGGAAAATTTATAGACATAAATAAGAATGGTTGTTGCCTGAGGCTATGGCTGATATTTGGGATGATTGCAAGTGGGCATGAGGGAACTTACTGGGAATGAAAATGTTCTAAGACTAATTTATTTTGATGGTTGTACCACTTGGTACAACCATCAAAATAAATTAACTAAAATAGTGAGGCTTACACATGAAGTGAGTGGATTTAATGATATGTAAAATGCATCAATATATTCTCAATATAACTGTTAAGCAGCAAGAATAAAAATAGTATCCAAGTAAATGGGGGGGGGGATGAAGGCAAAGATGGAGGAGGATGTAACTCTTCTTCCTCCCAAAATATATTCACATCGTATAAAGATCCCAACACAGTCGGGCTCAGCCTTTCATTCAGTACTCTGGGAGGCCGAGGTGAAAGGATTGCCTGACCCTGAGGTTTCGAGACCAGCCTGGAAACTTGGCGAGACCTCAGCTCTACAATAAATTTTAAAAAAAATTATTGGGTATGGTAGCACACGCCTTTAGTTCCGGCTCCTTGGAAGGCTGAGGAGGAGGGATTGCCAGAGCCCAGCAGGTTGATGCTGGGGTGACCATGAGCATGCCACTGCACTCCGGCCTCGGCAATGGAGTGAGACTTCAACTCAAAAAAATAAAAAAATTAAAAAATGAAGATCTCAACATAGCATTCGAATGTCCTAGAGTGCAAAGTATTACAGAACAATCTTATATTCATATAACTTTCAGTATATGAAATCAGCTTTATAAATATGAATCAGTCGTCCTGCTTCTGCTTTGTGGTGGAATAATATTCTTATTTCCTCTTCTTAGTGTAAAGAATAAAGACTAGCCACACCATATCCAAGTAGTCTATTTATTTTTATTTTTTACCCAAATGTAAAATCAATGAGTCCTGACAGCAATTTTAAAAAGGGAGAGACTAATTTTACCAGTGAGAAGGTTTGCTGGAGAAGACAGGATTGAAGCTGGCCTCCTTACTCTCAATTCATTCGTTGACTGTTGCACAGAGAAGACTGTAGGTGGTATGCCTGCTCTAGAAATGGCTCAGTAAGGCTTTTGCATATGGATGGTGAAGTAGTTTTGCAAAGGAAAACATAATTAGTCATGCAAGCTTGTCCTTCAACTCGAGTAACAGGACAATTTCCAAAAAAACAAGGCCATTCAAAATAGTATCAGGTGCACCCTCTTCTATTGAAAAGGAGACTGGATCTTTTCACTGTAGTGCAGTTCGACAATCCAAGGTAGTATTCTCTTAGACTCCAAAAATTGCTCCGAAAATCTGCAAACTGTGTATCATGTTAGGCTTTGAGCTCTTTGGAAATGGAAATGCTTTCAACCAACTTTGGGGGAGGGGGAGCAACTTATACCATCAGGTGAAGACCCTTATTTATTCTTTGGCATGTCAGCAGCACTCTTTGCCATGATTTGCCAACTGACTTCCCTGTGATATTGAAAGAATGCTTCAAGGGATTCCTAAGTCTCTGGAACACTTGGCCCGCGCTGCACTCACTTTTGATGTTGGAAGGAGGGTGTAGTCATTAGAAGCATTCCCTGGTGAAAATACGCTTTGTCTTTTGTTTTCTACATTTCTTATAACACTACAGAGCAAACTACTTCAAAAATAGTTTAGAAAATCTTTTTTCATAATCTGAAATCTCAAAGTTACACACACACACACACACACACACACACACACACACGTGTGTATTTTTATTTATTAATTTGGCTGGGAATTTTGGTATACTGATTATGAGATAACCAGACTGCAATCTATATTAATAAAATTTGGAAGTTGTAGAAGGCAAGAACTGATTTTAAAGCTGAGTTTTAGGTATCTAAATTTCCCTCATTTTAAGAAGAGAAGTTGAGGTCTGAAGAAGTTTTCTGCTTTTCTAAGATAATACATATCACATTTGTAGCAAAGCCAGGTTTAATAAGAAATTTTCTAGACTTTCAGTTCTGTACTTTTTCTACCACATCAAGCATCCTGCATCCCTATCCATTATTCTTAGTAGTATTCCTCTGATTAGACATGACAATATCTTCTAATAAAATCTGTATCCATTCACCCATTCATTTGTCCATATATTTATTCAATGTAAATACTTTAAATGATGTGTATGAGTCAGAAGAGGTTTAAGGGTCAATTCACAGATGTTTTAACCTGATAGTGAAGGTAAGCATTGGTCCCTTGTCAAATAACTTGCTGTAAGGAGTCATTTGAGCTGTTGATTTCGCCTAGAAATCTCAAGGATGATATTTTGAATGTGACACATAGCCCACTTGTGATCAAGGAGCACCTAATGTTCTTCAAGGAAAACTTAGAGAAATTGCCTAGGTCATAAGTTTTTATTTTGCGAAGACTCTCCCAGGGCTAGGTAAGTTCCTGCATGAAACTTTGTTAACAGAATTTTTTAATTATAAAGTTTATCATTGAGTTATTTGTCTTGAGTGGGGGCAAGTATCTGAGGGAGGGGACAACAAGAGTGGTCATCTGGAGCACTAGTGACAATGAACATTGATAATAATGGCCAGGATTTATTCAACCTTGTGTCCTCCACACTTATTAGAATGTCAAAGATTGACAAAAGTTTGTTGAATTAAGTGGAATTCAGGATCAAGAAAAGTGAAGATGATTTGTGCAAGAAATTCCCTGACATTGGTGCTCAGTAAAAGAACCTGTAATTTCACAGTTAGCAAGGTCAGAACTGGCAAGAAGCAAATATTTGGGGGAGGGTACTTGCATAGATTTATTTTTTGTTTATTTATTTTAAAGAAATACAATTTCAGGATTAGGCGCATAAATGGTGCATATATATTTTTAAAGTATGGTAGAGTTTTCTCTTTACAGAATGGTTTCTTTAAGGAAATTTTTCATTTTCAATCTTTTTGAAGTACTTGTAATTTTCTACTGTCACCAGGACAAATTATATGAAATAAGCGTCACAGCATAAAACATTGGTATTCGTTAATATAACAGATATTTTGGAATGCATTTTATGGGCCTCAGTGCTAGAGTCTAAGGACATAGTGGAGTGAGAAAGCAAACCTGGTTTTTTTCTACCTCATCCCTATCCTGTGGGGTTTGATGGAGGAGATAAACCTTATTCAGATAATCACACAAATTAAGGGAACACTGCCACTGTGTTATGTCTCCTAAAGAGAGTTCAGGTTGCTATGGGGCTGTGAATGTTACAAGGTGCTATACGAGTTGATGATGAGGGATTTGACCTTGTGAGGAATGTCAGAGGTGTTCTTTCAGAGGCAGAGGTTACTGGGCTGAGAAGTAGGAACCGATATCAGTTGCAAAGGCCCTTTTGTGAATAAGGCAGAAGAAAGTGACATGAAAGGAAACCTAGAACACTGTAGGAATTTTGCTTGATTCAAAAAATTATGAGCAAAAATTCGAGGATTTTAGTCATGAGAGTGGAATAATTAACATTGGTTGCTTACTGAAGAATGGATTGTATAAAGGCAACGGTGGATACAAATAGATCAGTTAAGAACTTTTTGTAGTAGGTTAGGCAAGAAATCATGATATCTTGGTCTTAAAGGTGGTAGTTATGGAAAGAAAAGGAACAGAGTGAAGAACTATTTAGGGTTAATTATGATAGGAACAAGTAATTGTGGGATTTGACAGGTGATGAAGAGGGAGGGACCTGAGACAAATTCTAAGTGTCTGGCTTTTATAACTAAATGGGTTGCAGTATTTTTCATTGTGATGTTAAATACTAGAAAAGAATTAGTTTGGGCCAAAGAGCATGGATCAGGCTTTGAACAAATTGAGACATCTAAGAGGTGATTATTATTGGGCAGTTGGATATGGGGGACTCTAGATATAAATTAGTTCTCTTCCCAAGGTGGGCAACATAGTGTTGATGGACTCTGAGATTTATATCTTAGATCACTTGCCCAGCAGAGAGAATAATCCTGATGTTTCTGGTTCCAAAACCAAAACTCTGGGGAAGCTTCTTGTTGGCCTCATTTATATCAGTTGTCCATACTTGGTCAAAATAGTTGTAGTAGGAAGTAGATGTAGATAAGATGGTGGAATAACTGGCAACTTCAATGAGAGTGACATTGTATTTGGAAAGAAGTTATTATCAAGAGAAAGGGAAAGAGGAAAACAGATAATATAAATGTCACCATAAGAGTCCCATGCTTATTAAATGTGTATGATTAACTTTGTGGTAGATCTACATTTCCAGGATTTTAGATAGTTCCAGGAGCTCTGAGATGTGGGAAATGGGAGAACAAGGGGTTGAAAAGCAGTAAAGGCTGCCTAAGAAAATATACAAAGGTAGCCGGGCTCGGTGGCTCAGCCTGTAATCCCGCGCCTTTGGGAGGCTGAGGTGAGTGGATTGCCTGAGCCCGTGAGTTCGAGACCCGTCTGGGCAGCGAGATCTCATCTCTACAATAAATCAAAAAATCAGCTGGGCGTGGTAGCGCATGCCTGTAGTTCCGGCTACTTGGAAGGCTGAGGCGGAAGGATCGCGGGAGCCCAGCAGGTCGAGGCTGCGGTGTCCGGGAGCGGCCACTGCACTCCAGTCTGGGTGACAAAGTGAGACTCCAACTCAAAAAAAAAAAAAAAAAAGAGAAAAAATATACAAAGGAATGCTCTGCCATGAATATTATATTACATGGTATTATCATGCACCTATTTACTTCAAAATTCCTAAAGACTGGGATCATTCTTTATTTATCCCTTTGTTTTAACTGAGTAGAAAGATAGCTTGCCATACTATCCTTGATCTAAAATTCCTGATGAGTTAGTTATTAAAAAATGTATTAAAAATGTACACATAAACATTGAGGATAGTATGGCTATTCCATACCTTTCCTAGACCTTAATTTCACATCTGTATAATGGACTTCCTGACATCTTTTCTGTTATAGTTCTAAAGTTTTATTCTATTAGAACGTGCTTTTGCTGAATATTTAACTTTTAATTATCTGCATAGATATTGTACAAGTAGTTGATAATTTCAAATTATGTTTTAGTTTTCCATTCTTCTATATATTATGACCTGAGGTAGTGAACAAACACATAGTCTTAGCATCAGATGCATATGAATTCAACTCAGAACTTCTCTGATCAGTAACTCTGTACCTCTGGGTAATTTCTTAACAATCATAAACCTTAGTTTATATTTTTAAAATTTCTTAAACGAGAATGAAAATGTCTAAATTCAAAGGTTTTTGTTATGGTTAGAGAAAATGGATATATAGACACAGAAGCATAGAAGGCCACTAATACATGGAAATTATTGCTTTTCTTGGTGCCGGTGCACTTGGGTTTGTGTTTAAGTAATAAGAAAATGTTTGCTCATCAATTTTTGTTGTCAATTATACCTCGTGCCTTCACCTTCTTTATGTAGTTTTGAGTAGTTCCAGTCAATTGTTCTTAATCAATGTTCCATATCATATCAATGTTGCATATCAGTTTCCTACAAGCCAGGCTTACCCCATTTTATAGTGATATGATTGACAAATTAAAATTGCATGTATTTAAAGAACATGACATGAACTTTTATATATATATACATTATGAAATGATTACCACAGTCAATCTAATTGTCACACTTATTCTTCTATCTAGTTAGCTTTTTGTGTTTGTTGTAAGAAGACTTGAAATCTATTCTCTTAGCAAATTTCAAGTATACAAAACATTAGTGCTAACGAAAGCCACCATGCTATACATTAGGTCTCCAGAACTTATTCATCTTATAACTAAGAGTTTGTACCCTTTGACCAATATCGCTCTTCTTCCCCTACTGCTAAGCCCCTGTTAACTAGGTTGTTCTTTGTTATATTAAATTATTTTTAAGATTCCACCTGTAAAAGTGATCATGCAGTATTTGACTTCCTGTGTCTGGCTTATTTCATTTAACATAATGTCCTTCAAATTAATCCATTTAGTTGCAAATGACATGATTTCCTTCCTTTTTGAGGTGGAGTAGTGTGTGTGTGTGTGTGTGTGTGTGTGTGTGTGTATTACATTTTCTTTATTGATCCATCTGTCAGTGCACTCTTACGTTGTTTTTATATCATAGCTATTGTGAATAATGCTACAATGAACATGGGATTGTTAATATGACACACTGATTTTATTCTTTTGGCTATGTATTTTGATAGAGATTGCATTCAATCTGTAGATTGCTTTAGGCAACACGATCATTTTAACAATATTAATTCTTCCGATCCATTAGCATGATATTTTCTTCCACTTGTTTGTGTCATCTACTATTTCCTTCATTTATGTTTTGTAGTTATTTTTTGTAGAGATCTTTCATTCCTTGACTAGGTGTATTTCTAAGGGTTTTTTTGTGTGGCTATTGTAAATGGGTTGAGCTCTTGATTTAGTTCTTTTCTTGAGCGTTATTGGTGTATGCTCAATAATGCTACAGATATTTGTATGTTGATTTTGTATCTTGAGACTTTACTAAAGTCATTTATCAGGTGTAAAAGTCTCTTGGAGGAGTCTTGAAAGGTTTTTTAGGTAAACAATCATGTTATTAGAGGACAGGAGTAGTTTGACTTCCTCCTTGCTGTTTTGAATGCCTTTAATTTTTTTTCTCTTGCCAGATTGCTCTTACTAAGACTTTTAGTAGGATGTTGACTAAGAATTGTGAGAATGGAATCTTGTCATACAGTTCGAAGAAGGGCTTTTTCCCTGTCAAATATTATTTTAGATGTGGGTTTGTCATATATGTTTCTTATTTTTTTGAGGTATGTTTCTTTGATGGTTTTTATCATACAGAGATCTTGGATTTTATTGAATGCTTTTTTTTGCATCCATTGAGATGATCATATTATTTTTGTTTTTACTTCCATTTATGTGGTGAATCATGTTATTGATTTGCAGATATTGATCCATCCTTGCATCTCTGAAATGATGGATTATTTGGTTGATATGTTGTTGAATTCAATTTGTTAGTATTTTGTCAGATATTTTGCATTATATTCCATCAGATATATTGGTCTATAGTTTTGTTGTTATTGCTATTGTGCCTTTACCAGATTTTGGTATCAGTGTGAGACTAGTTTCATAGAATGAGTTAGGGAAAAGTCCCTCTTCCTCAATATTTTGGAATAGTTTCAGTAAAATTGATATCAGCTATTCTTTTGATAAAATTAAGCAGTTAATCCATCTGGCATTGAAATTTTGTTGTTGTTAGAATATTTTTTATTACTGATTCAACTTTATTGATCATTATTGTTCTATTCAGGGTATCTCTTGCTACCTGGATCAGGCATGGGAAGTTGCATGCTTCCAGGAATTTACCAATTTCCTCTAGGTTTTCCAGTTTGATGCTGTAGTAGTCTCTGATGAATTTTTTTTATTTCTGTGGTATTAGTTATTATGTCACCTCTGTCATTTCTGATTGCATTTTAGTCATCTCTCATTTTCTCACTTTTTGTTTTTTTGGTTAAATAGCTAGCTATCTGTGCATTTTGCTTATCCCTTCTTATAACCAACTTTTGGATTCATTTCTATTTTGTATTGTTTTTTGGTCTGAATTTCATTTACTTCTACTATGATCACTGTTATTTCTTTTCTTTTGCTAGCTTTGGTTTTAGATTCTTCTTGTTTTACTAGTTTCTTGAGGTGCAAGATTAAGTTGTTGACTTCAGATCTTTTTGATGTAGTCATTTAATGTCTTAAACTTTCCTCCCAGTATTGTTTTTGTTGTATCACAGAGGTTTTGGTATATTGAGTCTCCATTTTCAGTTCCACCTTTAAAAAAAAATCTATGCCTTCATTTTGTTGTTTAATCAAGGATTATTCAAGAGCAAGTTGGTTAGTTTCCATACAGCAGTGTGATTTTGAGCATTTTTTTTAGTATTAACTTTTAATTTTACCCGAGTGTGGTCCAAGAAGATGTTTGATATAATTTTGAAATGTTTGAATTTATTGAGACTTGTGTTATGATCAAACATAAGGTTTATTATGGAGAATTGTTTTATGTGCAGATGTGAAGAGTGTATATTCTGTACTTGTTGTGTGGAAAGTTCTGTAGATGTCTCTGAGGTCCATTGGATCTACAGTCCAGTTTAAGTCCAGCGTTTCTTTGTTGATTTTCTGCTTTGATGAATATTGAAGTTCTTCACCATTATTTTATTGCTGTCAATATGTTTTCTAAAGCCAAGTACTATTTGCTTCATGAATTTTGGCATTCTGGTATTTGGTGCATATATGTTTAAGATAGTTAAATCTTCTTTTTGAATTGCACACTTTATCATTATATGATGTCCTTCTTTGTATTTTTTTTGTTGATTTACAGTCTGTGTTCTTTGATATGAGGATGGCTATGCCTGCTTGTTTTTGTTTTTCTTTTGTATGTTATATATTTTCCCACCCATTTACTTCAAGTCTGTGTCTGCCTTTGCCCAGTAGATGGGTCTCTTATAGGCAGCAGATGTTTTTATTTATATTTATATTTTTATTATCTATTTTTGCCATGCAGTTTGCTACTCTGTATCTTTTAAGTGGGGGCATTTAGGCCACTTACATTTAGGGCTAATATTGATATGTGGGGTTTTTTTTCCCTGCCATAGTATTGTAAACTAGCTGCCTAGGAATTTCAAGTGTGCAGTTGCTTAATAAGACCTGTGTTTTGTATTTATGTGCTCTTTTATGATAGTGAGTATAGTGATTTCATTTCCATTTTTAGACCTCTTTTGAGCATCTCTTGTAGAACCTGTTTAATGGTGAAAAATTCCCTTAGTGTTTTTCAGGGGAAAATTTTATTTCTTCTTTGATTATGTAGTTTAGTTTGACTGGATATTAAATTCTTGTCTGGCATTTTTTGTTTAAAGGAGGTTGAAAATACCTCATCATTCTCTTCTGCCTTGTAGGAGTTTTGCTTTTCTTTCTTTTTAATCAGGAAAAGATGTTGAATTTTATCAAATGCTATTTCTGTATCTATTGAGATGGTCATATGTTTTTCATCCTTTAGTTAATGTGCCATTTTACATTTATTGATTTGCATATGTTGAACCATCCTTACATCCCAGGAAAAAAATTCTACTTGGTGATGATGTATAATTCCTTTACTGTACTGTTGAATTTGATCTGAAAGCACTTTGTTGAGAAATTTTGCATTTATGTTCATCAAGGTCATTGGCCTATATATTTTTTCCTTGTAGTGTCTCATCAGGCTTTGGAATCAGGAAAATATTGACTTTTTAAAGTGAGTTTGAAAGGGTTTTCTACTCTTCATGTTTTTAAGAACAGTTTGAGAAAAACTGATACTAATTCTTCTTTAAATGTATGCAATTTATCAGCAAAGACATTAGGTACTGGACTTTGTTAGGAGACTTTTGATAAGTGACTCAATCTCTTTACTCATTATTAATATGTTCTGATTTTCTATTTTTTCATGATTCAGTCTTGATAGGTTTTATGCTTCTAAACATTTGTTCATTTCTTCCAGGTTATCAAATTTATTGGTGTGTAATTCTTTATAGATTTCCTTTTTTTGGTATTTCTGTGGCATTTGTTGTAATGCCTATTTCATATTTGATTTTATTTTAGTTTTCTCTTTTTTTTTCTTATAGTAGCTAAGGTTTGTCAATTTAGTTTACCTTTTCAAAAAAGCACCTCTTGATTTTGTTGATCTTTTCCACTGGTTTTTTTTCTAGTCTCTATTTCATTTATGTCTTTTGTTCTGACCATTGTAATTGTTATGCCCTTCTACTAATTACTACCTTTAGGCTAAGTTTGATCTTTTCTTCACCTCTATTTCCTTGAGGTATAAAGTTAGCTTGCTTGCTTGAGTTTTTAAAAAATATACATGTTTATCACTACAACTTTTTCTTTTAGAACTACTTTTGTGGTGGGAGACTTGCTATGCAGCAAGCCAGGGGGCAAACCTATATCCCCACTGCATGGACAGATTGTAAGGCAGTGGGAAGTGGGTTCCAGGGGCCCCACACACCTGTCAGTGGATACTAGGATCTGCAGATACTTTCTGAATCACAGTTCCTCCCTCAATCAAATCTCAAAACTGCAAAAAGTACAACCCCTCCCCCCAGAATTGAACAAAGCCAGAGTATCCACATAAGGACAAATAAGAGATTGAACAAACAGAAGTAAAAGCTACCCCCATCCCTGAACAGCAGAATTAAAGAAGAGGGGAAAAAAAAGAAGGGAGGAAAAATCTACACAAATGAAGAAAAACCAAAAGAAAAATATGGGTCTCACACAGAACCCTGGGAGGTCAGCCACTGAAAATACAGACTTCAAAATGCAAACAATGAACAACCCCCAGAATGACTGGTCTTCAAACTACAAACCCAGATATCAAGACATTAATAGAGAGAATACATAGAATCGAGGAGAGACAAGAGAAAAGAATGAAAGAGTTGATAACTGAGATTACAGAAATAAAGAATACTGTGAATGAAATAAATAACAAACTGATAAGCATAGAAAGCAGAATTAGCCAAGCAGAAAAAAGAATCTCAGAGCGTGAGGACCAAAATATGAAATTAACCCAAACTGTCAAAAACACAGAAAAGAAGCTTAAAAAGACAGAACAAAGCCTTTGAGATGAGCTATTATTTCAAGAGGCCAAACCTAAGATTAATTAAATTTTCTGAGGCAGAAAGAAAGATAGAGACCACACTGGCACAAACATTTCATGAAGTTACCCAACAAAACTTCCCTCATCTCATTAGTGATGCGACCATTCAAACAGAAGAGACTCAGAGAACCCCTGCAAGATGACAAAAGAGTAGACCAACTCCTAGACACAGGGTATTTCGCCTACACAACATAGGTCTAAAATAAAAAATCCTAAAAGCAGCAAGAGGAAAAAGTCAGACTACCTATAGGGGAAGACCAATTCGAATACCAGCAGACTTATCCACAGAAGCACTTCAGGTGAGGAGAGCTCGGAATCCAGTCTCCAAAGTTCTCAATGATAAACAATTTCAAGCAAGATTACCTACCCAGTTAAGCTAAGCTACATAGTGATGGAGAATTAAAATCTTTCCTAGACATTCAATCCCAAAGACCTTATACAACCTCCAGACCAGTTCTACAAAAAAACACTTAAGAAAGTATTCAATACAGAAGAAAGGAAAAGAATAATAATAATGCCCTTCACAAGAATGCAGGAAGAAGACTGAAAACACACATGAATCAACCCAAAAATCAAAATAAAGAAAACAAACAAACATCCACAACAGCAACAAACTCTATAAGAACCTCATGACAGGGACAAACTTTCACATTTCAATAATTAACCTGAATGTGAATAGACTAAATGCATCACTGAAAAGACATAGAATGGCAAATATCATAAGGCAATAATAAATTGTCTTCAAGAGACTTATCTTACCAGAAAGGACACTCACAGACTCAAAGTAAGAGGATGGGAAACAAAATTTCGGGTGAATAGAACACAAAAGAAAGAAGGATTTGCAATCTTAATATCAGACTTTTAAGCTATCAAAAATGGAGAGACATGGAATTTTAAGCTATCAAAAATTGAGAGATATGGAAGGTCACTACATAATGATAAAAGGTTCAAACTCTCAACAAGAAGTATTCATCCTAAATATATATGCACCCAACATAGGAGCACCAACTTTTATAAAGCAGCTTCTAGGTAAACTTAAAAAAGATATTGAATCGAACACTATCATAGCTGGGAACTTAAATACCCCACTCATGTCCATAGACAGATCATCAGGAAAAAAAAATCAGCAAGAAGATCCAGAACATCAATGTGAAATTTGACCAAAAAGAATTAATTAATACTTACAGAACACTCCACCCAACAACCATGGAATATACATTCTACTTATCACCACATGGAACATACTCTAATACTGACCACATCCTTGGTCATAAATCAAGCATAAACAAATTTCACAAGATTGAAATCCTGCCATGTACCTTCTTAGACCACAGTGGAATAAAAATAAATATCAACACCAGCAAAGTTCCCCCCAAAACCACAAAGACATAAACAGCATGATGCTAAGCAACTCCCAAGTCAACATGGAAATAAAAACAGGATTAAGAGATATCTGGAAACAAATGAAAATGAAGAAATATCTTACCAAAACCTCTGGGATGCCATGAAAGCAGTACTTAGAGGGGAATTCATATCTCTACAAGCACACATGAAGAAAGTGGAAGGATCAAATATAAACAGTCTAACAAATCACCTAAGGGTACTGAAAAAGCAAGACCTTCAAAACCATAACTTCAGCAGAAGAATTCAGATTGCCAAAATAAAAGCCCAAATTTGGGACATAGAAGACAAAAGATAATACAAAAAAATTAATGAAACAAAAAGCTGGTTCTTTGAAAGGATAATCAAGATTGATGGTCTCTAGCTAGACTGACCAAGAAAAAGAGAGAAAAAGTTCAAATAAACACAATCAGAAATGCAAAATATCATGTCACAACTGACCCTGAAGAAATACAAAAGATTATCAGGGACAACTATATACACTTATATGGGAACAAATTTCAAAACCTAAAGGAAATGGAGGAATTTCTGACATCACACAACCTCCTCAAGTTGAAACAAGCAGAATTCCAGATCCTAAATAGACAAATAACAATCCAGGAAATTGACTATGTTATAAGAAAACTACCTACAAAAAAAAAAAAAGCCCTGGACCAGATGACTTTCCAGCAGAATGCTACAAAACATACAAGGAGGAACTGACACTAATCCTACTGAAAGTATTCCAGGCAACTGAGAAAGATGGAACTCTCCCCAAATCATTTTATGACGATATAACATTGATATTCAAACCGGGTAAAGATCCAACAAAGAAAGAGAACTACAGGTCAATATCCTTGAAGAATATTGATGCTAAAACTCTCAACAAGATCCTAGCAAATCGAATTCAACAACACATCTCAAAAATCATCCACCACGACCCAGTACGCCTCATCCTCAAGATACAGGGCTGGTTCAACATTCTTAAGACCATAAACGTAATTAAATACATCAGCAGATGTAAAAACAAAAACCACATTATATTATTAGATGCAGAAAAGGTTTTTGATAAAATCCAGCACCCCTTCTTGATAAAAACCCTAAAACATTTAGGCATAGATGGAACATACCTCAAAATGGTAAGCACAATCTATGAGTAACCCCCAGCCAGCATACTGCTAAACAGACTGAAATAGGAACCATTTCCCCTGAAAACTGGAACAAGACAAGGATGCCCACTCTCACCCCTCCTTTTAAACATAGTTTTGGAAGTCCTGGCTGTAGTGATCAGAAAAGAGATGGAAATCAGGTGTATCTGAATAGGAAAAGAGGAAGTCACGTTATCCCTCTTTGTAAATGACATTACTCTGTACCTCAAAAACCCAAGAGAATTTGTCAAAAACCTCCTTGCACTGATCAAGGACTTTGGCAAAGTCTCGGGGTATAAAATCAATGTGCAAAAGACAGTTGCGTTTCTATGCACCAGTAATAAACAAACAGAAACCCAAGTAAAAAGCATAATCCCATTCACAACAGCAAGAAAAACAATCAAATACCTTGGTACCTTCCTAACCAGAGAAGTGAAAGACCTTTACAATGACAACTACAATTTACTGCTCAAAGAAATCAAAGATGACACAAATAAATGGAAAAATATTTCATGCTCATGGATTGGGAGAATCTACATTGTTAAGATGTCCATCCTACCCAATGGGTATTACATTAAATCTACAGATTTAATGTAATACCCATTAAATTACCAGCAGCGTTCTTCTCAGACCTGGAGCCAACAATATAGAAATTTATATAGTAACAAATTATCACAAATTGCCAAAACACACCCCAGTAAAAAAAAAAAAAAAAAAGCTAAACAGAAGGTATCACACTCACAGACTTTAAACTTTATTATAAGTCTACAATAAACAAAACAACCTAGTATTGGTTCAAGAACAGGTAGATAGACCAGTGGAACAGGATAGAGATTCCAGAAGCAAAACCTCAATTTCTTAACCAACTCATCTTCAACAAAGCCTCCACCATCAACAACTTGGGAGAGGAGAACCTATTCAGTTCTGGGAAATGGTGCTGGGAAAACTAACTGATCACATGTGGAAGATTAAAACAAGATCCCTACCTATCACCATACACAAAAATCAACTCTAAATGAATCAAAGACTTAAATATAAAACCTCAAACAATAAGAACCTTAGAACATGCAGAGACACCCATATGGAAATTGGAACTGACAAACAATTCCTGTTCAAAACCCCAAGTGCACATGCTATAAGAGATTAGATAGACAAGTGGGACTTCCTCAAACTAACAAGTTTCTGCAAAGCCAAGGAAACCATCGAGAGAGTGGGGAGACAGCCCACAGATTGGGAAAAAATATTTGCCAACTGTATATCTGACAAAGGTCTAACATCTAGGATCTACAAGGAACTCAAACATGCCAAAAAGAAAAAAACCAAACTGTCCCATTACAAAGTGGGCAAAAGGTATGAATGGACAGTTCTCAAAAGAAGACATATATGCAGCCAACAGATACATGAAAAAAAATGCTCAACCTCACTAGTCATTAAAGAAATGCAAATTAATACTACACTGAGATACCACCTAACTACAGTTGGGATGGCTATCATCAGTAACTGTAAAAACAACAGATGCTGGAGAGGATGTGGCAAAAAGGGAACACTTCTACACTGTTGGTGGGAGTGTAAACTAGTACAGCCTTTGTGGAAAGCTGTGGTTATTCCTAAAAGATCTAAAAATTGACTTTCCATATGACCCCGCAGTCCCCTACTGGGAATGTACCCAAAAAAGCCCAAATCACTCTATGAAAAAGATACCTGTACATGTATGTTTATCGTAGCATTGTTCACAGTAGCAAGAACCCAGTAGCAAGAACATGGAACCAACCATACTGTTCATCAAAAGAGGACCGGATAAAAAAAGAGGTACATATACATAATAGAATATTATTCAGACATAAAGAACAAAATCATGCATTTCACAGCAACCTGGATGGACTTAGAGTCTATTATACTGAGTGATCTTTCACAGAAACAAAGAACTGAGTATCTCATGTTCTTACTCATTAGCGGACCTTGAACAACTATTGTAATATTATAAGAAAAGGATTGGCAGTTGTGGGAAACTGCAGGGGGGCAAGGGGACAGGGAGTGGGGAGACAAAAATTGGCAGTAGTGGGTATCTGCCTGGGGAAGGGGGACACATCTCATCAACAAGGGTATATGTATAATGAACATTTGTATACCTAACCCTGAATTGTACCCCACATCTTTAAAATAAAAAAATCAAATGTCAAAAAATCAAAGAACTGTTTTTACTGCATCTCATAAGTTTTGGTATGTTGTGTTTCCATTTTTGTTTATCTCAGACTTTAAAAAAAAATTCTCTTTTGATTTCATTCTTTGACCCATTGATTGTTCAGATGGGTGTTGTTTCATTTCCATGTGTTTGTGAATGTTCAGTTTTCCTCTTGTTATATATTTCTAGTTTCTCACCATTGTTGTTAGAAAAGATGCTTGATATGATTTATCTTCTTACATTTAAGATATTTTTGTGACCTAACATATGATTTATTTTTGAGAATGTTTTGTGTGTGCTTGAGAAGAATGTTACTCTGCTTTTGTTGGAAGAAATATTCTGTGTGTATTACTTAATTCATTTTGTCTCTTCCTTTTCCACTTCTACTCTTTTCTTGTTAATTTTCTGTCTGGCTAACATATTCTTTGTTGAAAATGTAGTATTAAAGTCCCTACTATTGTTGTATTGTTGTCCATTGCTTTTTCAGATCTCTTTATTTTGCTTTGTATTAGGGGTTCTGGCGTTGGGCAAATATATATATGTGTGTGTGTATATCTATATATGTATATACACACATATACACACATATAATTTTTGTAGCCCCTTGATAATTGTCCCCTTTAGCATTGTATAATAAACTTTTTTCCTTGTTACAGTTTCTGACTTAGAGTCTATTTTGGTAATATGAGTATAGTTAGCACTGCTCTCTTTTGGTTTTCATTTTAATGATATATCTTTTTCCATTTCTTCACTTTTTTATCGTGTTAACTTAAAGACGTAGTGAATTTCATGTAGGCAGCATAGAGTTCAGTCTTTTTTTTAGTTCATTCACCCACTTTATGTATTTTGTTGGAGAATTTAGTCCATTTACATTTAAAGTAATTATTGATAAGTAAAGACTTACCATTGAAATTTTGTCCATTGTATTGTCACTGTTTTGTGGATTCTTTTTTCCGTTCTTCCTCTCTTACAATTTTCCTTTGTGATTCGATAATTTTCTGTATTTACATGCTTTGATCTATTTACCTTTATCTTTCCTTTATCTACTGCAAACTTTTTGTTGTGGTTTTTATGAGGCTTACCTAAAATATTTTATAGATATAATAATCTATTTTAAGTTGATATCAATTTGACTCTCATCACATACAAAAACTGCACTTTTACTCTCCCTATGCCTTGCCAACATTTTATGCTTCTGATGTCAGTGCTGTGAGGCAGTGAGAGCTTGCAGTAAAGGCTATGATTGACTGCATGCATGCCCATCATTTCCAGGTCAGCTGCAGGTATGCATGCAGCAGTGGGTTGTGGGGCCTGTGACCGGGGCTTGGGTGATCTGCAGAAATGTATGTGGTAGCTGATTTTGGCTCTGGAGCTGGGGCATCATTGTTGGTGATAACTAGGATGGCTTATGTCAGGGAGAGTGATGGTGTCTCAGGTAACTTGAGTTTGTGAAGGTGAAAAACTGTAGGGTCCTCAGTAGAAAAATTTGTCAGGAGTTCATGGCAACTTTGCTGAATTCGGGTTTCCTTTGTGACAAAAGCAGCTGAGATCCTCCGAGGAGTTGCCTACTGAGGTATGTGATAGCAAACACTGTAGGACCCTTAACAATGAAAACTGTGTGTGTGGTGGGGAGTGGTTACTGATGAAGTCAGTAGTGAAGGTTGCAGGGGTCCTCTGTAGAGCAGGTCACTGGAAACCACGAAGGTCCCTACCACCAGACACAAGGCAAGGATGTTAATAGTTCACTCCCTTTTTCTTTGTTACTAGAAGTCTTCAGACATCTCAGCTATGCCATTCTATCTGGTAATGCTATGGGTAGAGGGAAACTAAAGTGGAAATTTAGGCAACTCCCCAAAGACTGAGGAAGCTTATTTTTCACCCTGCTCTTTTTTCCTTACCAAGGGAACTCACAGGCCGATAAGTTCCCTCTCACTGATAAGCAGCATTGATCTAGGGGATGGGATAATGCAGACAAAATGTAACTGTGCTATTTTTTCTGTGGTGGCGTTTTACTCTTCTGTGCTGCTACGGTTTCTTAACTGGACTCCCACTTCTCCTTTAAGGGCAGACAAAGGCTGGGATCTCCTACTCTGCTATCCTGCTCAAATAAAGCTTTTTTAAATCAAGTTTTTTTAATTTTGTGTATTTTAATTAAAGAATATGATTACTTCTGCTTGTAAAAACAATCATTCTAGCTTAACTCGAAATCTTGTTTTGATGGATTAGTTTTTTATTGTACAAGATATTTCTGAGTACCTACAACATAGCAGTGCTGTGACATGTGTTGGTAGATACAAATATACACAAGACTTGGCTCCTTCCTTTCGGGATTTTATGACTGACTATAGAGAGGAAGAATGAGTTGAGGAAATTATGTTAAAGGACACAGGACACGTGTTGATTTGTAAAGGTGATCTGTTTTAGATGGATGAAAAAGTGGGTGCAAGCCAAGCCAAGAAAAGGCACAAGCAAGAGCAAGGCAGGAAGAGGGAGCCACCGTCTTTAGTCATGGTGGCAGCTTTAAATTATAAACCTATAGTCATTTGTTGCTCACAAAATTATGGCATTACTGGCTTTCAGAGTAGATTAAATAGACAATGGCATTCCTAGAGAAGCACTAGGAGGCCAAGTGAGAACCACAGGTTAAATCATAGCACTCTTGGGTGAGCTTATGAAAATCTCCTTTGAGATGTGCCTAATACTTTGGCATCTTCTTTCAAAGCTGTACTTTTCTGCAGTACTAGAGGATGGCTTTGATGCAACATGATGTAATCTGGTGTATTATCCTTGGCTTTCTGTGCCTTTGGTTACTGTGAGTATTCGTAAGTTAATAAAAGGTTTCTATGATCTTCACTCTCTTTAGTAATTCAAAATAAGGTCAAACATATGGAAACTCATAATAATGGCAGAGTTCCAAAATTATATTGAAAACACCAACAAAAGGAAGCTAGACTAGAGCACATTCCAGAAAAAGGTATGTATGCCAAAGTTATAATGAAAACACATATCCATTGTCATTCTGTGTCAGGCTTTATATAATTTGATGCTCTCCTTAACTCTATGCCAGTGAGTACCTGTACTCTTCCTTTTAGAGATGAGAACCTGAGGCACAGCCAGGTGAAGTAATTTGTCTTAGGCGGCATAGATAGTAAGTGCTGGAGCTGGGATTGGAACCCAGACATCTTATGCTAATAATTCCTACTTCTACACATTTTCATTTTATTAATGAGCACTTTCTGCATCCATTAATTAATTGATTAGTTTGGTCATTGACTCAGTGTTCCCCGAACACCATTCATTTGTTAGTTACTGACCTATCAGTTGGACCAGGAATAGGGCATGCTTCTTGTCCTTGAGGAGCTCATTCTAGCTAGGGACATAAACAATGTTTATGAGACATTTTTTATCTGTGTTTTCTTACTCATGCTTCCCCAAGAATGGTATCTACTTTCATTATACAGAAGCTGAGCCTGAAAGAGGTCCTATGACTTCCTCAGAAGAGTTTCCAGCAGTTAGTGTTAGGGTTAGGGTTCAAATTCAGGTTTTTAAACCAGGAATCAATGTTCTTGGAGACTTTCAACAGATAAACTTGTAGTCAAGACTCACAATTGAATAGCTGGGTCATCTGGGTGATGTTGAATAAGTAACCATTTTAAGACCTGTTTTCCCATCTACAAAGTGTGAGTCTTAATGACATGATTTGAGAGTCTTTTCTGTTTTGATCTATTATGATTACTGTCATAGGCCAAATCATTATTCAAGATGGTAATATTGATGATAACTCAATACGTTGTTTTGAAATGCTACATTATTAGCTTCACAATTCAGAGCTCTTTAGGTAAAATCAATAAGAACATCTACACTGAGAGATAAGAAAAGAGAGAGGAGTCATTCTGGTTATAAGAATTTCAAAGTCTTATGAAACCAAGAAATGCAAAAAAAAATTCTGGATGGACTTAGAGTCTACAATACTGAGTGATCTTTCACAGAAACAAAGAACTGAACATCACATGTTCTCACTCATAAGCAGACCTTGAACAACTATCATAATACTATAAGAAAAGGATTAGCAGTAGCGGGAAACTGTGGGGGGGTGGTACGGGGAGGTGGGATTGGTAGTAGAGGGAATATGCCTGGGGAAGGTGCACACCTCATCAACAAGGGTGCCTGCACAATGAATTTTGTATACCTAACCCTAAATTGTACCCCACAACTTTAAAATAAAAAAATGGAAGGTGAAAAAAAATCCAAAATCAACAACAACAGCGACAGCAAAAAATGAAAAAACAAACTGTACCTGGGATCTGGGCTTGTGCCTACTTTTGAATATTCCTAGAGATCAAAATCCTGGTGAAGGGCTAGAGAACTTCTAGATGACATGACCAGGAGATTTTGTGAATGAGGGACTGAATTATCTGCAAGGGAAGGAAATGATTTTCCACTGAATTTTTGGCTTGAGGACGAGCCTTTAACAATAAGAGTTGAGCAAAGTTCCTCTGATCATTATGTCTATGGCTTATGTCTGAGTCTTAGGAAAATGAGAGCTACTAGTAAGAACATTTTATCCCTTTTGCAACTAAAACTCTTAAGGTTTGAGAAACAAAGCAACTTTGCTTTAGAACCTACTCAGAGAGTAGCATACATGGGAAGAGAATCCCGGTTGCTCCCATTGGCATAGAAGACATTGTTGTGGGTCTCAAATGACTTATCTCCAAAAAGGCACATGCGGATTTTAATTCCTGGAACATGCAGATGTTACCTTATTTAGAAAAAATGCATTTTTGTAGATGTAACTGGATTATTAGATAAAAAGATCATCCTGAACTATTTGGATGGGTCCAAAATCTAATGACAAGTGTCCTTTTAAAAAGTGCACAGAGAAGAAGACACAGAAAGAAGAAGGCAATGTGAAGATGAAGGTAGAGATACAAGGCAATAAAACCAAGAAATTCCAGCAGTCAACAATCCCAGAGCCTGCACAGACCTGTAAACACCTTGATTTCAGGCATCTAACCTCTAAAACTGTGATAAAATAAATCCAGATGGTTTTAAACCACCCAGTTAAAGGGACTGGATAAGAAAAAATGTGGCACATAAACACAATAGAATATTATGCACCCATAAATAAAGACAAATATATGGGCTTTGCAGCAACTTGGATGGACTTAGAGTCACTCACACTCAGTGATCTATCACAGAAACAAAGAACAGAGTACCATATGTTCTCACTCATAAGCGGACCTTGAACAATTATAATACCTATAAGAAAGCAATTGGCAGTAGTGGGAAACTGTCAGAGGAAGGAAATGGGATTAGCAGTTGAGGGAAACTGCTAGGGGAAGAGGCACACACCTCATCAACAAGAGTACCTGCATAATCAGTGTCTGTTTACCTAATCCTGACTTGTGCCCCACATCTTTATAATAAAATAAAATAAAAATAAAGGTAAGTTGTTACAGAATCCACAGGAAACTAATAAGACTACAAGGCCTGGGGTGAACATGGTGCCCAGTGGAGATGGAAGGACCCAGCAGAGGTGAGAGTGGTGTTCACTTGAGGAGGCTGTGGTCTCCAAAATGATGACTTCTCTGGTAGATTTCCCTCAGAAATTATAAATGGGAAACACTCCTTGGAAGCCCAAGCACAACCTAATGGAGGATGGGAAGGATCTATGTTCAAGTAAAGATTGTGAATGTGACCTCAGTTACAGTCAGGGATAGCCAAAGGTTAGGGAACTCTGGGTAACCTCTCAAGAACACAAAGCAGAGTAAACTCTGAACTGTGGTCTCGCAGAAATATACAAATAATTAACACAAAAGACTGTAGCAAACAACTTTCACATGCTTAATATTAAAATTATAATATTTAATCTCTCACTGGTCACATAATTTTAAGAAGTTGAACTGTTTCTACTCTGTTTGTACTATGCCATATGATACACATTTGCAGAGTTTTAGTAGCTGAAGAAGAGAGATAGGAAGGAAGCATGCTTGCTCTCGACTTCTTTTAACTGAAAGTAAAACACATAAGTTCCAATTATGGTCCGTTGACCAGAGCTAGTCAACTGACCCCAAACTAACAGCCAGGAAGGCTAAGAAAGTTTGGAGAAACTGTGTATACTTGGCAGCATTAATGGTCTTTGCCAAAGACAGGTATGAATTGTCTATCTTGATTGATTTAATGCTCCACAATAAGGCCTGAACTCCTGTTGGACACACAATGACATTAATCAGTGATTACTTCTTGACCAAGTTGAACCCATGATCTATCTGAAAAACCAATCTCAATGCTTAATACTGACAAATTGGTCTAAATTCTGATATGAAGCTGTTAATTTTCTTAAATTCAATACTAATTAGCAATAAGATAATAAAGGAACACTTTTTGATAAAAAGAAATAAGATGAAAAAAAGTCCAATGGTTCTTTAAGAATTTTGTAAGGTACTGGAGTCTGAAGTTAAAGTATGATTTTAGTAGTTCAATCACCTTTCATGCACGAAGCCATTTAAAAAGACCACATTATCAGGGGTTGTAAGAACAGTGATGCCAGAAAAAATATGGCTTGCTCTTCAATGCAGCACATTCCATGCAGTAAGCCCAGGATTAGTCTAGTGGAAAGCAAAAAAAAAAAAAAGTCGATTTTCTGTCTATTGCAAAGAAAAAGGAGAGAGAAACTACCATTTTCTGTGTCACCTACTGTTGGACAGGACTCTTGCTAGGTACTTTGTATTTAATTATTTTGTTTTGTGCTTACAGCAATCCCATTTGTTAGGCATCATTCTCTGTAAGATATAGTAGAAGAAACTAAGGTACAGAAGTTGTAAATAACTAAGGTCACATAGCTATCAAATAGAAGTCCAAGTCATCAAACTTGCCTTTTCTCTACATTTGACTTTCTCACTCTTTCTTTCTATATCTTCTTGCCATCCTTGCTAGAAAACTCATCTCTTGCCCTTCCTTGGCCATGGATGATGTTGGGGGAGTGAAGTTTCTATTGTTCCAGCACTTAGATCCAAAAATGGATACCAGATAATAAGCTGCAGAAAAATCCGTCCCCGTTTGAAGGGTCTTTTACCAATATGTTATTTGTTTTTGTCAAGGACAAGTTTTGGTTTCGTGGCATACGACTTTGTTTTCAACGACTCATTAAAGAAAGATGACTTACTGCCCTGTTTTTTAAATCTAGTCACAGACCACAATCACTTGCAGGAAATGGAATGTTTACTTGAGTTTATTATACAAGGCTCTGGATATGAGCTGTGGGATTTTTACACCTCATAGCAATGGTATTACAATTTATTTACAACTTCATGTTGGCAGCTGCACAAACTCTTATGAAAAAGGACAATCACACCTTGGGGACCAGTAATTATAGGCAAAGGTATAAATTGGGCAAAGCAGTGTAAGCATTTGGCACTTAAGTTGAAGAGAATAGAAATGGCTCTGGAAATTGGACAGAAAGCCAGTCTCTTGTTCGTTATAAGACCATGAACTAATTAAACTGAACTTGTCAGAATAGACAGATGAATAGATTGAACTGGATTTTGGCACTGGCTGGTCCCACGCTCATGAAAACCAAGTTGTTTTAGTGATGTCATCATTTGGAACTTCTAACTATGATATCACTTTTGACAGAATTAATGTAGAATTAATACCATATGTACAAGCATTAATAGGTATTGACTTTGAACACTGAATGGTTACTCAAATTTGATTTCCAAAGAAAATCTTTGAGATAGGTCTTCCTAGCATCTCCAGTTATCAAATATCAAACCAAGATTAGACATAGATTTCAACATGTTTATTAGAATTCCTCTGAGGCAAATCCATATGTGTGTTTCTAAAACATATTTTATAGGAAATTGGGTTAAAACATGTTTTATTTGTAATAATATTAAGCTAGGGGATGAGGGAATTTAAAATGAAATTCATAGTTAACTTAAAAGGAATTGCCCAGAGGGTTTTTTAAATGAAACATTTGGATTTTAGATAAAAATTTAAATCTAAGGCATGAGATATTCTTATTGATCAAAGTAATGGGTATGAGTTCTATTTTTCCAGACCAAGTGTACTCTCTCTTTTTCTTTCCTCACCTTGAAGACACTGGGTAAAATTTATCTTTTTTTTATATCCATCATGACTAGTTGTTTTGAATTGTGGGAATGGTGTGGGATATAGTAGCTTTCATTCATTAAGTCAATAGTTATTTAATGCATTTTGTATTCTGGGCACTACTTATATCTCTTTAGACTCCATAAAATTAATTTCTTCCATATGCATAGAGCTGTACATTTTGGAAGTGGCATTGCATTCATTACCATAAACAAACTTAGTATATATGAGTTAACAGAAAAGAAAAAGAAGTCTCAGTGAGATAAAAATGGCACTCCTAATAAATGGTGAAGAGTGGAAGGAGCCAGGTCTTCTCTTAAATAGCACAACTCCTTTTGCAGGATTTTCTATGGGCCACATTTCGTAGTTTATCTCATTAATCCTCACAGCAGCCCACTTTGTAGTTAAAGAGTCTGAGGGTCTGAGGAATTTTGTAATAGAGGAATGAACTCATATCTGTCCAATTCCCAAGGCCTTGGTTTTTTTCTAATAGAGTACCCTGACTCCCCAGCACTTTCCATGCTCCAGATAAGAAGCAGCTATATCAGATGCCTAGGATGCAAGTAAAGCTTGTATTTACGGTAAGAAAACTACATGGTGGACTGAGAACCTCAGTTCTAGCTTTGGCTTGGTCACATGCTCGCTGCTTGGCTGTGACAAATCCCACAGCCTCTCACCTGGGTTCCTCGTCTGGGATGCCAAAGTTTATTCACAGGATTTCTGTCAAAACCCAAACCAACATCAGTGAATTCTATGAAAAACTGTTTAAATGTTTGTTTTTTGTTATTAAAGTGTTGTAATGTTTCTCACTGTGGCTTGCCAGTAGTCTTTGTGAGTATGAATGAGTATTCCATTAAAAAAATGACTTCTGAAAAAGTTAGCTACCCAGGGCAATATCAGGATGATGAGCAATGTTTCTCTTCATAAAAATGAGAAAAAAGTGAAAAAAAATGGAACCCACAGAGTCCAGCGGCGTGGAACGTTGACACAAAACTGTCTCATCAAATGTGCCAATCACTAACTGCAGATCCTTAAGCAAGAAAATAACATTTTCTGAGCATTAGCTTTCAAAAAGTGGAGGAAACGAATACCTCATTCTGTGTTGTTATGTTAATTTAAAATAGGGATGAGGGGGTTTAAACTACCATAATAAAGTACCATACACTGCATGGCTTAAACAACAAAAATTTATTGTCTCACAGTTCTGGGACCAAGAAGTTCAAGATCAAATTGTCAGCAAGATTGCTTTCTTTGGAGGGCTATGAGTAAGAATCTGTTCATGCCTCTCTCCTCGCTTCTGGGGCTTGCTGGCAATCTTTGTCATTCTTTGGCTTGTAGGCGGGTCACCTTGATCTCTGCTTTCATCCTCACATGATGTTCTCCCTGTGTGTGTGTGTTCCAATTTCCTCTTTTTAAAGGACAACTAATCATATTGGATTAATGCCCACCCTAATGACCTCATCTTAAACTAATTACATCTACAAGGATCCTACACCCAAAAAAGGTCACATTCTGAGGTATTGAACTCCAACATAGAAACGTTGAGGGGAAATATTTCAATCTATAACAGTAGTTTGTGGGTAAAAGATGACCGAATGCACACAAAATGCCTAGCACTTTTGACTCATGGTGGGTGCTTTTTGCTATTAGGACCGAAATCCTGTTACGCGGTTCGGTGGAGAATTTAAAACATGGTGTTGATCTCTTTATGATTCTGCACAGAAATCTTATCACAATGATTGGAAGCTCAGAGTTTGTAGTCATTAATTACTGTTTTCTTATGGGTCTCTTGGACATTTTTTTTAGTTTGTGAGCCTTTGAGGGATGTCTAGCACTTCAAACAGGCTACTATATCCTGCCCAGCCACCTGCTTATTTAAATTTTTTTCCCAGAAAAACTCCCAGGGATTTTGTAGCAGATGTGCAAAATATTCCAGGCTACTTTTCCGTCATTTATATTAAAATAATAAAAAACGACATGAAAAACTTTCCCTAATGCATTTTATACAAAGGGCATATCAGTGTTTCTTTAGAAAGATCACATTAAGACTTTCCAAAAAAATGAATAAATAGTTATAAATGATAATCACAGAAATAGCTTTTTATTGGACACCTAATCTCATCTAGTCACCATGCTATCCACACAACTATAGAGAGGAGGCATAATTGCTTCTATTTACAGATAAAGAACTGAGACTTATATTGAATACATCATTGAAGGTCAATGGCTGACAAGTGTCTAACGCAAACCTCATGGCCCTTATGTTTGCTCAGTCTGTGCTCATTCCACAACCCAACAGCAGAAAGGGCAGTGTGAATGTCTACTAGATGGGAGAATTTCTTGTTTCCTAGAACCAGATTTACTGTCGCTGTCATATGGCTTCTTTGAATCTCAATTTTCTCATGAGGAAATGGAAACAATAATATCACCTGCGTGAAGAATTTTTTAAGGATTAGGTGTGAGAATCTATGAGATGGGAATTATCTCATAATGGAGTCTCAAGTCCTGATACTAAATAATTTAAGACAGTGAACAAATGCACATGTGAAGAAGTAAATGCATGCAAAGGCTGTTAAGAACTAAACGTAAGTTTATAAGTCAACATCAGGGAATACAATTGAGCAAAACAGCTAGAATTAATTATTTGTTACCCTTGAAGATAATTAAAAGGCAGAGCCTATTGCAAAAGAAGTCAATTGGTTGTTGAAACTTGCTGGAGGTGAAACAATGGGCTAAAATGTTGCATGTGGTGTATTCTTACTCCTCACAGTGATCCTATGAGGCTGACACTATCCCTCAGTCCCCACCTTCTCCACCAATCTACAGACGAGGCACAGAGAAGCAGAGTATTTTGTCTAAGGTCACCCATCCTGTACATATCACAGAGCCAGACTCTGAACCCAGGCAGGCTGGCTCCAGAGACTGCTCTCCCTCACTGTTCACAGCCTCCCTAGTGGAAAGATAATTACACCTGAGATCAGAAGATAAAGCTTAAATTCTGATTTGCTTCTCACCAGTTTATGTAGTATTGGGCAAGATGTTTCAGCTCTTTGGGCCTAAGGGTTTTTTTAAAATATAAAATGAAGATTATATACTATCTACTTTATAAGGTTTAGGCAAAGATTAAATGAGTTTTAATTTTTATTAAGTGATTAGAACATTCCTGGAACATAGTAAATCCTCAATAAATGTTATCCACTGATACATAGTAGATCCTCAATAAATGTTATTGTGTGGATATTTGAGGGGACTAAAGACACAACAGGGCATTAGATAAAATCATCCAGTTCCACTCTCTGTTATAAAGCTGAGAATCTCTTATAATACCCAGACATTTCAGGACCAGGACAGCTTGCTTGACATGAAATATTAGAACTTCGTTACCTAAAAAAAAAATTCCATAAAGAAACAAACCTACAGATTTCCCTGGTAAATCACTTAAGCTTTCTTGTGGAAACTTATTTCCAAATACTTAAATGGCGTTAGGCTCCTTCAAAGTTTTTCTTTGGTAATTTTGCAAAAAATAAATATTTATTAACTTTTATTCCAGGCACTGTTATAATTACTTTGGATGTGTTATCTTATTTAATTCTTAAAGCAAGTCTATGAAAATTATATTCTGATATTCGCCATCGTATGGATAAAGAAACTAAGGCATAGATGATGGACTTAATAACTTTCCAAAGTCACTCAGCTGATAAGTGGGAGAGCTAGGATTGATTTCTTCAAGTCTGACCCAAGAACCCAGTCATAGTTTCAGTCTGATGAACTAAAACTGTAGCACCAAAACTCGCATTTGTCTAAATTAAGGCAGCAGACATGTATTTGGCAAGGAAGACGCTTCTCCCTTGCAGCTTTCACTAGGAATGAACTTCTGCTGACCTATTTTGGAGTTTAGATCGCTGGAAATGCAATATCTAATAGAAATTAGTCGAATTCAGGAAATATAAATATTCTTTCAAGTTCCTAAATTTGTGGCAACTTGTTACAGCAGCAATACAAAGCTCATGCCTTGCCATACGGCACTTCTAGTGATTTTCGAACAAACTGTATATATTACCCTCTTTCTTCCCATCCCCATAGTTTTTTCCTTTGCTCAGAGATAAAGGAGAGACCCAGAAATTCCACGCCTAGGTTATGGGGAAAATTGAAAACATATGTTTATGCAAAAACTTGTGCATAAATATTTATTGTAGAATTATTAATAATAATGAAAGTTTAAAGCAATCTAAATGTACACCAGTTGAGAAGTGGATACATAAAAATATGCTATCTCTATGTAGTTATATAGAGATTATTTACAAATAAAAGTAAAGTTCTTAATGCTAAAACAGGAATAAATCTTGAAAACACTATGCTAAGTAAAGGAATGCAGTCACACAAGATCACAGTGGTATGATTACCTTTATAAGAAATGTCCAGAATGGTCAAATCTAGAGAGACAAAAGGTGCATTAGTGGTTTCTAGGAGCTGGTGACAGAAAGGGAGAGAAAGTGAACAACTGTTAATGTGCATGAAGTTTCTTTTTGGGGTGATAAAAATGTTTCGAATTTTCAGTGGTGACAGCTGTACAACTCTGTGAATACACCAAAATTCACTGGATTGTACACTTTGGAAAAGTAAATTTTATAGTATGTGAATTATATTTCAATAAAGAAATTAAGGAAAAACGCGAGAGAGGCAGGCATTTATACTGTACGCAGCAAGTACTCCTATGTTTTGTTTGTTTGGTGTATTAGTCTGGGTTCTTCAGAGAAGCAGACCAATAGATTTATGATAAAGAGCAGTATACCTAATTTGTAGTTATCTCATATTTGCAACAAACTATGAATTGAGTTTGACCTATAGGAAGTACTTAGCAAGTGTTTGCTTTTTCCCTGTAGTAAAGCTGTTTACGCAAGTGGTTTTCTAAAGCACATGACTCTGGGGAATACAGTGATGCAGTTAAGGAAAGACCATTTGTATTGCCATCTGACCACAAGGACATAGCTTCATCCCTTAGTTAACAATCTGCAAAATGGGGCCTTGATTCTCTCTGCCAACACAAAACGACATAAATCCAAACTAAAGTGGGATGCTTAACTGACTGGAATTCAGCTTCTAATGCTAGCTGTTTCACTACATGTCCCTCTTGTCTTCAGTTTCCCTACCTGTAATGTAAACAGATGCAAATAAATAATCTCTAAGGAATCCTTTAAATGCAACATTTTTTTTGCTTTGCTATAATTAGTGGTTAGAGGATTATTTTGAGAATTTTCAGATCCTAACAATTAATATCACAATAGCTGCATTGCTATATTTTTTAAGCGTCAGAATTACTGAGACATATTGGAGATGGGGCAGAGGCAACCTTTTGGTAGAGTAGCATATGGATCCCAATTCTCCCCACCTCCATATCTATGATATGTAACTTTGTAGTGTGTCCTATTCTGACTTTGGCCCTGCTTTGGTGTGATGTTTGGTGAGCATAACATGAGCAGAGGCTCAAACAACTCTTGCATGATTGGCATTGCTTTTCCTGAATGACTGGCATTGCTTCTCTTGTATGATTAGAATTGCTTTTTTTGCCCTCTACCAAGATCATCCATATATCATTCTTGGTAGTGTTGACAAGAACTACACAATTGTGTGCCACTTTTCTGTGTGAAAGCATGATACTGTGTTCAAAGTAGGATTACCTCCAGGTAGGTCTAGAATACATGAAAACCATGTAATCCAAGATCTTACTCACCTGAGAGGAAAAATATTTTTGCTGGCCTCTTTTCACCTTCTTTCACATATTCCACAATATGTTGTATTTTAATCAATGTCAACCTGCTGACTTTAAGATTAGAAGTTTTGGAAATGCTTAATTCCTTTTGATTTCAGTTGCCTTGAAAGCATTTAGCTTTACAAGGGGGTAAATACTCCTTTCTTTATTGTATGCCACATTGTAAATTAACATTAATTGAAGAAGTTCTTGAAATATTAGACCTATACTTAATGCATACATCTCCAAAAAACAAAGAGGAAAATGTTGCCACTGAAAATAAAGAAGGCATGTCTATACCATGCGGGGGTATAAACACGGTTATAAAAATAATAGGGAAGATGACTTATTCAGAATGTTCTGACACTAATAACAGAAGAAATGCAGTATAATGTTATCAGGGTGTGGGGGAAAGAAAGGCAGAACAGAAGAGAAAACACCTAATTTCTAAAGACTGACTCTAACCTCCCCTGCACACGAGTCCTTGCTAAGGAAGTTCCACATTTGCCTCCCACCCTACCCTCTACCCACTTCTGCCAGATGCAAGTGTTCAAACTCAGAGCTCCCTCTAGGCTCCTTCCCAGGGTGGAAATTGCCTCTAGTACTGCAGGCCAAGGTCAGTTCTAGGAACCTGTCTCTCCATTTTCCTCCTGGCTACCGGAAGATGGGCAATTTTCTTTTAAATCATCAAATCAAGATGCATCTTGTTATAGCCCTGCTTTCTAGACAATGGGTCTTCTGTTCTTAAATCTGCCTTTATTAACGATGGCCATTCTTATGGCGGTGAGGTGGTATCTCAGTGTGGTTTTGATTTGCATTTCTCTGATGATGAGTGAGGCTGAGCACTTTCTCATGTGTCTGTTGGCTGCCTATATACCTTCTTTTGAGAAGTGTCTATTCATGTCTTTTGCCACTTTTTAATGGGGCTATTTATTTTTTTCCTTTCAGCATGTTTGAGTTACGTATAGATCCTGGATGTTAGGCCTTTGTCAGATATATAGTTGGCAATTTTTTTTCCCCAATCTGTGGGCTGTCTCCCTACTCTCTCAACAGATGCTGATGAGGATGAGGAGAAAAGGGTATGCTTCTACACTGTTGGTGGGAATGAAAACTAGTTCAACCTCTATGGAAGACAGTGTGGTGATTTCCAAAAGAACTAGAAACTGACCCTCCATATGACCCAGCAGTCTCTCTCCTGGGAATATACCCAGAGGAACTCAAAGCATTCTATAACAAAGATACCTGCACACACGTGTTTATTGCAGCACTATTCCCAATAGCAAAAACATGGAACTAATCGTACTGCCCATTGAAAGTGAACTGGATAAAAAAGTGTGGTACGTATACACAATGGAATATTATGCGGCCATCAAGAAGTACAAACATATGGACTTCGCAGCAACTTGGATGGATTTAGAGTCAATAATACTCAGTGATATATCACATCAACAAAGAACAGAGTACCTCATGTTCTCACTCATAAGCGGATCCTGAACATTTACCATAATACTATAGGAAGGGGATTGACAGTGGCCAGATACTGCTGGGGTGAGGGGGGATACAACATCAATTGGGGTACCTGATTTCAAACCAGGCAAAGTGGGGACCAAAGGGAGGACCAAACCTTACCTGTACAATGTCCACTTGTATACCTAATCCTGAATTGTACCTCACATCTTTACAATAAGACATATAAAATAATAACAAATCTACCTTTCTGAGAGAAGCCATCCTTAAAGATGTCAGGGTGCATTAGCCATTCTGAGGAAGGGAGGGATGAATGGAATACTGGCAGGGAAAAGGTCAGAAGGAAGAAAATTGGTACAGAGAAAACAGGGCTAGTGTTGGCAAAGAGGAAGGACACGTCTTTGTTTGAGAAAGAAGGGAAGATGGAGGACAAATGAAGATATAGAAAGATCAGACAGAGAGGCAAGGTAGGTATTGCTTTTTGTGTGTGAACTAAAGAAATCACAAAGTACTATACTTAGGTTCAGATTTGCATCAGCTGCTAAGATAATGCTGTTAACAAACCACCCCTAAGTCAGTGGCATGCAACAATACATAGTTATTTCTAGCTCATCCACAGAGATTAAATCATCTAGGATGAGGTTGACAAGACATGGCTGGACCTACTTAAGTGTCTGCAGTGTGGCTGGATGTGTTCTCGTGTCTGTGGGTTGGATGTGCACCATATGTCCCTCATTCTCTTCGAGACTGGTGAGCTGCCTTGGGTATGACTATGGTAGGGGGCAGGAGAAGCAGTTCCGATTATGGAACAGAAGCAATCCCAACCATGCAAGAATTGTTTGAGTCTCTGCTTGTATCATGCTCACCAAGATAATGTTGTCTCAAAGCAACACCAAAGTCAGAGTGGACACATTACAAAGTTACATGGCATGGACCTGGGTGTGGGGAGAATTGGGTCCCGTATGCTACTCTACTAAAAGATTGTTAACTTTTACCTAGCCTCTGCTCCCATCTCCAAAAAGTCTTCATAATTTGACACTTAAAAATACAGCAATGCAGCTACTGTGATATTAATTAAGATATGAACATTCTCTGAATAATCTTCTAGCCACTATTTATATAGCAAAGCAAAGAATGTTGTATTTAAAGAAGTCTTTAGAGATCATTTATTTTCACCTGTATGTTATAAATGGGGAAACTGAAGACAAGAGAGACGAGTAGTGAAAGAGCTAGAATTAGAAGCTGAATTCCACGTAATTGAACATTTCACTTTAATTTGGACTTGTGCAGTTCTGTAATGGCAAAGAATTAAGGCCCCATTTTACAGATTGTTAACTAAAGGATGAAGTTGCGTCCTTGTGGTCGAATGGCAGTTCAGATCTCTCTGTTTTATTTGGCCATTTGTAAAATCCATTCTCCCTCTCTCACGGCAGAGTACCCAACTAATTTTGAAAGAGGAAGAAGTGAATGTTTGCTTGGAAGCCGCAGTACTGTGAAACAGAGGTGTGATATAGAGCTTACAAATTAGATATTAGTTTGTAATGTGATCTGGTTGTGAGGAAAGCCGACCCGGCTGGGATTGGCCTGTGCGAGGAGTCAGGCTGCAGGAAGGGGAATAATCCCCCTTTACGCGGCACTGGTGAGGCTGCACCTGGAAAACAGGCCCCTGTTCCAAACCCTGGTACCCGGGCCATGTGGATAGGGAGAAGGAAAACGCATGATTCATTTGTAGCTGGAGGAAATGACCTAGGGGGAAGAGATGAAAGGCCTTAATGAGCTTGCTTTCCTCCCCTTGGAAGGGACCGCTGACAGCTGAGAGGCGCCATTGGCTGGCCCAATGCATTATAGTCTTTGGGTCTTTCAAGTAGGTGGCCCTACGATATATGGCTCTGTCATTACAGTTCTATCCCTCCCCCCAACTTTAGGCTTCCTTCACCTCTCTAGACTCTCATTGTCTCAGATTTTTAAGTCTTTCTTACATTTGGATTTCAGTTCCTATACCTGCATTTGTCTGGCAGCTGCCTTCTTCCTTTACTTTTAGATATCAGCCTTTATCACATGTTCTCACTCATAAGCAGACCTTGAACAATAATTATCATAATACTATAAGAAAGGAATTGGCAGTATTGGGAAACTGCCAGGGGGTAAGGAGGGTCACACCTCATCCACAAGGGTACCTGCATAAGGAGCATTTGTATACCTAACCCTGAATCATACCCCACATCTTGAAATAAAAAATTTACAAAGCGGTAGATATCCACCTCAACATCACTTCCTTGGTAAGTGTTCCCTGGACACCCTGGTACCTCCTCTCCTAACACCTGCATGTCTCCTTGCCACTCTTATATCTCACCTTTAGTGTCTTGCTTGGTGTCTTTCTCTATGCTACAAGAAGCTGTCTCTATCCTGTCCACTGCTGTATTCTATTCCTGGCACATCACAGAAATCGAGAAATACCTAGCAGGGGAACTGGCAATTGTGCCTGCTGGCACAACTCTCTATGAAGCGAGCCTCTGTGCCAGTGCATGTGCTGTACCACCAGCCTGGAAGGGTCTGCTTGTTTTCTGGACTTGTCCAGAGACAGCAGGAAGGGTGCTGGACTAGGATTCTAGTCTGGCACTCCTGCTTATTAGCCATATGATTGGAGAGAAATTAACGACCCTCCCTGAGCCTCTGTCTCTTAGTCTACAAAATGCCTTTCCTGCAGGGATTCCATGAAGATGATATGCCAATCCCTTCATCACCATTGCATGTTCACAAAGGCAAGCCCAGTTTAGTTTAACCATTGTTCTTTACCAGTTATGTTGCTTAATTTCTCTGAATGTCCGATTCCTCTCTTGGGATATGGAATGATGATAACTGTCTCACTTCCAGAGCTGTAGGAGAGGATATAGGGATGATGAAAGATGCTGGCGAAGGTGTAGTCAATATGGGCAGAGGTAGTCACGGCCTCCCCACCCACCTCTATGCTTGAACCCCCATATTTTCTGGAAGACTGTTGCAGAGACATGCACCGAGATAGGATCAGGCCATTCAAATTCCACAGGGAGGCCTGGGTTGGAATCATGGGCACCGTCTCTGTGATCATTAGTCCTTGGAGCCCCTTCTATTATCCTGGGAAAGAGCTAGGCCAGGAAAGTCCTTATCGGACTGATGTGACTCCTGAGGTACAGGGATCACCATGTGCTCAGGAATGCAGAACTGTCATATGCGTTTAATTGAACTTGATTTTCTTCAGCAGAATATATAGGGGAAAGCAGGATCTCAGAGTCAGTGACTCTTATCATTTTTGCAGTTGCTAATTACTCACATGCTTGGTAACTGTTCCCCATCTCCCATAGCAATCAATGCCTTGCACATAGTAACTGTCATCTATACTCTGCAGGAAGAAATACATAATTGCCATTTAAAACAAAAACTGATTCTAGACTCTTTCTGCTCCCCAGGGAGTGTTTGAATTAACTCAAGCTTGGGTATATGATTATCTTGCTTAGGAAAGCACATTGATGAGAGAGCTAGGCGGAGATTGTGGACTCTGGTAAAGGACTGGGTGCTGGTGCCACCTCTGAGCAGCAGAGCACCTTCTCTGTCTGCAGTTTCCTTATCTCTAATATGAGGTGGAAAATGTGCCTAGCTCAGTAGGTTCTTGCAAGAATAGTCTGGAGTAAATATCTAAAGAGTGTAGACCAGGGCCTGGCATGCATGATTGAACTAGCTACCATTATTTTGTCATTACAATCAATCCTTATTATTCATGGATTTCATAAATGTGAATAACCTATGCTGAAATTTGGTTTGTTTGACTCCTCAAAATCACATGTTGAAATTTGATCTCCATTGTTGGAGACAGGGCCTAAGGGAAGGTGCTTGGGTCATGGGAGCCATTTCCAGTGTGCCCAGATGTGGAACAGGGAGTCCAGGGAGTCTTGGAGCTTTAGGATTCGATGTCTGCCCTGCTGGGTTTCAGACTTGTGTGGAGCCTGTGGTCTCTTTCTTTTGGCCATTCTTCCCCTTTGGAATGGGAATATGTATCCAATTCCTGTACAGCCCTTGTATCTTAGAGGCAAATAACTCATTTTTTGTTTTACAAGCTCATAGTTGGAAAAAGCTTGCCTTGGGTTTAAGATGAGACTTAGGACTTTTAAGTTGGTGCTAGAACAAGTTAAGACTTTTGAGGCCTATTGGAAAGGGGTAATTGTATTTTGCATGTGAGAGGGACATGAGATTTGCAGGGCCTGGGTTGGACTGCTACAGTTTCGTTTTCTTTGACTTCTCCAAGTCTCATGTTGAAATTTGATCCTCAGTGTTGGAAGTGGGGACCTAATGGGAGGTGTTTGGCACATGGGAGTAGACCTCTTCCGAAGGCTTGTTGCTGTTTTTATCCTTGTGGTAATGAGTGAGTTCTCACTCTATCATTTCCCCAGAGAGCTTCCCCCTCACTCTTCTTTTTTCTCTCTTGTCTAGTGATCTCTGCGTAAGAGTCTCCTTCACCTTTTGCCATGAGTGGAAGCAGCCTGAGGTCTTCACCAGGAGTCGAACAGAAACTACTTGTGAAAATTTATTGTCATCCCCAACTCAATACTCACGGCACTTTCAAAGTCGCATGTGGACATGCGTAGAGGGGTCAAATATTGGAGTAACTTGATATACAGGTTTATATACCTGTGATGGAAGAAAGCAATGCCCTGCCTCATATTGTAAAAATAAGTGTCCTTTTATGGTCTGTTTATTGCAATGTTTTTGCATGTTCATGCTTTTAAAAAAATGTTTTACCTATTTAAATGAACCTCAAGTGTAGCTCCAAAGTGTTGCCTAGGGTTCCCAAGCACAAAAGGACTGTGATATGCCTCACAGAGAAAATACAGTTGCATGGTGCTTAACAATGCAAATATGTTCTGAAAAAATGAATCATTAGGTGATTTTGTTGTGCAAACATCATACAGTGTACTTACCCAGACCTAGATAGTATAGCCTACTACATACCCAGGCTCGGTGATCTAGCTTTTTGTTCCTAGGCTGCAAATCTGGACAGCATGTTACTGTACTGAATACCATGGTCAATTGTAGCCCAATGTTAAGTATTTGTATAACTAAACAAAAAGTACAGTAAAAATATATTATGATAATCTTACAGGATCACCACTGTATCTGTAGTCCATTGTTGACTGAAATGTTGTGAGGTGCATGACTATATGCGTTTTAGCTAAGCTTTGTTCTAGCATTAGTTGCAGTGTCAGTCATGAATTCTATGTTAGTGAATCAACAATATAAATTAAATAAGTTGTCCTTAGACATATAAAACAAGGCTATGTATTGACTGGTTCATGATAAGGTAACCAGAGGCTTGCATAAACCTAAATCTATAGTTCCTCTGAAACCAAAGGCTTAATTTGTTAATTCAATCTTTGTTAATTCAGACTTTGTGATGACTTTGCAGAACATAACAACCACAAAGACTGAGCATCAACTGTACTCTGCTTTCTGTCCTCCCATAAAAATGATTGTGTGCTTGGGGTTTGGAAGAATGAGGAAAATGTACATGATCTCTCTCTCCCCACGTGTGTGTGTGTGTGTGTGTGTGTGTGTGTGTGTGTGTGTGTGTGTGTGTGTGTTCAAACCAAGAACTATGGGAGGCAGAGCCCCACAGAAAGATGCAGAAGATAGATGTGCTGTTTTCTGACTGGAAATAGTACAAGTCTGAAGGGAAGAAATGTTGTTATCTTGGTAAGGCAGATATCAATCAGTTTTGACCAGTAGTGGTTCCTCCAGGTCCCCACCTGTGGTCAGAAATTTCTCCTGTGAAGTAAATGCACTGTGCAGATTTGCTGGTAATACAGTACTGATGTTGTTCTTCTTCTCTGATATTAATATAATCCAATCCACGCTCATGACCTTTGAGAATTAGGGACAATGTCAGCTGGTTTTTCCTGCACATTCTTAAATTAGTTTTGGTAACTACGAGGTGATATCATTGTATTCATACTACTTCTTCATCACTTTCCAATATGACATAAGGAAAATGATGACTTTGTGTTACTGCTAAGTCTCTTTGCTGAAACTAAAAGATATATCTACTTCCTGTTTTGGTTTGAAATCACAGCATGGGTTTGTTTCCTAAAGATAATGGTGAACCTCTAGGAATTTCTGTCTAGGGACTATGCTGTTTGATATGACTCTAAAGTAACTTGGGGCACTTTAAAAAGAAAGTATGACCCTAGAGATTGATAGGGCTTGGAGATGTCCAGGTTGGGTCCCTTTTATTGGGGTCATCTTGCTTTTTGTATAAGCTACTTTGTATAATGTATATTATTGTGATATATGGATTTGAGTCTAGCAACAGAAATACAAATGCTAGGCTTCTGAATTAATCTTAGTTAACAATTCCCCTCTATTATCTCTCTTCTGTCTTCCATTGTGTGTCCATCATTTCCTTTCAGCTCTGTTGAATATTTACTGCATAGAATAAGTTCCAAACTGCTAAGTGCTGAATAGACAGTCTTCCCATATGGAGACAAGTTTATTCAGTGCACTTAGAAATTTTCTCTCGGCTTTATGAGACATTCCCTTTACTTCTTCATCCCCTTCTGTTTTCTATCTCATTTAATGACCATTTCCCAAATATCTATGATGGGATGGGGGACAGGAGGGTTAGAGAATTAAAAGTCAATAATGGCAGACTCTGCCTTCAAGTAATTTACAGTCTAATGAGTTTTCTATCTTATTCCGTCAAGTCATACTTAAGTCTTCCTTCTTTATTTTTCTTGCATCTGCATCTTTGTGTGTGAGCATCACCTGGATTTTTGCCATTATCTCTCATCTCCTTTCCCTCTACTTTCCATTGAAGCAATTTAATTCCACACCCATGGTTTGCATTATCAGCCCTTTAATCATCGCCGAATACACCCCTTTAATCCTGACCTTCTTGTCTTTGTCAAGGTCTAGACCGATATTTCCAACTCTCTCTTGTGCATGTTCCTTGGCTAAGACTGTAGAATTACTACATGCTGCATTCTTATGAAGAAAGGGGTTAGAAGGAGTCTATTAATTGAATTACAAACCAAGTTTATGATACATGAATTTAAGGGACCATAGGAATCTTACCAATGCAAAAACTATGTTTTTTTTAAAAAAAAAAAATATATATATATATAAAAATATTTTAGTAATGTAAGCACTTGGGAGGATATTGGAAAGCATGAATTAAAATGAGACTTTTATAATGAGCAATGAAAAATTGCTCATGATTTGTTTTTTATTAAGCATAATTACTTTAAGTAAAACAAGTAGATGCATTTGAGAACAAACAGTAAAAATGTTAAGCACAAATTTTCTTTCAAAAAAAATTGCAAATCTCAAAATCAGTACACTAAATTCCTTTATTGTGTATTAAGTGCACATCTATAATCCCACTATGAGAGAGCTTATTGTGCTTTTCTAAATGTTTCTATTTGAGCTAAAGATTTTGAATGAATGACTCAACACGTTGAAACTAAAATCTTCACCCCTCCACCTCACACACACCTGTTTCGCCTCCTCATTTTACAGTATTAGTTAATGGCACTGTAAAAATATTACATGCACATTCTTTAAAAAATTGATTATCAGTAATGAGTAAAAAATTAACATTTCCTCATTCCCTATTTCTACCTTACTTCCTGAATCCCACTTTTTAGTAAAATTATTTCTTCTTTTATTTCTTCTAATTGTGGCTTTAAATTCTTGTTCCTTCAAATTTAGAGAGTATTTCTTGATACCCCATCATTTACAATGAAGAAATTAGGGCTTCAACACTATTGTTGACCTCTCTTCTCTTTTGCATTTTTAAAGTTGTTTCAGCCACACAGTTATTTATTGTACATAAGAACTAATATTTAAATCTTTTTTAATTTTTTTTTTACTTTTTAATAAATTCATGATAAAAATTCAAAAGCAAACAAATAGATTTTATGGTATTGTAATCATGTCAGTGTGATGATAGTAAATATGCTGTATAACCAAGTGGTAGGTTTAAATTCAGAGTGAAAGAAATGTGATCTTATGTTATTTAGGATTGACACAGGGTGTTTCCAATGTTAAGTTCAAGTGGACGCTCATATGTTCTGTTCTGATTGTTCAATATCATGTCGCATTTTAGATTGATTTATACTTGAACTGTGATATTCTTATCCATCCTGTGATTCTAATTGCTGTCTTTTACTTGCTGACAAAAGAATAATACAATTTTTTTTCAAACATTTTCCTAGGATTTTTCTGGCTTTTCAATTATATTCTTTTCGAAATAGTCTATTTTCTTTTTTTAAAGATAAATGGTTAGAGTGCTCTGAATCCTGTTTAAATTTGAGCCTACTTTATACGCCTATTGCAGAGCTGTTTTTTTCAGAATTTCTTCCCATTCTGTTTCGATATTACTCGGGTTAGGTTTGATACTGTACTATCTCTAAATTTCAGAGGCTTAATTTTATAGAAGTCTACTTTTCACTCAAATTTCAGTCCACCTAGAACCAGAAGGCAGTTCGACCCAGTGTCGACTCTCTGGAAGCAAAATTCTCCATCAGATCATTCAGCTATCTTTCAGGTTCTCATTTCTCGAAGTAATCAGCCAATGGCTAAGAAAGACAATGCAGAAGGCATAAGCACCCCTAATCTCCTTGGGCTGTAAGTAGCACATGTAACTTCTTATGATTTTCTACAGTTAAGAACAGTTACATGGTCTACTTGATGGAGGGATGCCAGAAAACAATTGACTGCTGCCGAGGAAGAAGTGGAGATGACAGCCTCTATCCCTACCCCCAAGTTAGACTCATGGGTTCCTTTGTTTGTATCGGAATACATAATTAACAAAATTTTTTTCCCAAGAAGCCTACATGAAGACAAGTGTCCTGAATCTTTAATGTCTGGAAATTTATTTATTTTACTATCATTCTTAGCACTGTGACTAGGTGTGGAATTCTGAGTTAAAAATAACATTTTTCTTAAAACTTTATAATCATTGCCTTGTTGTCTTGCAACATTCTTTGATTTTTTTAAAAAAAATTAGCCTTCATATTTTCTGTTTTCTTCTTCTAGAACTCCTTGGAATAGAGGAAGATCTTTCTGGGATAATCTTTAAGACTTTACTTTTATTTTGCATTTTCTTTTTCTCTTTGTTTTATGTTCTGTTACACCTTTCTCAGTCCATATTATTGATTTGAAAAATCAGCCATCATACATTAAATTTCTCTGAATATCTTCTTCTTTCTTTATCTTTTTATATCAACCTATTAATATTATTTTATTGATCTGATCTCTTCCTGAAGTCTCTGAGAAGCCTCATTAGAATAGTTTTGAGAGGTCTCATATTTTGGGGATTATCTGTTAATTCTAGTATCTGGTTTTTTTTTTGGTTCATCTTGACTTTTTTACCTTGTGGGGGTTTTTTTTTCCTCTCAAATATTTGGAGATACTTAGCTGTTTAAAAAAGGTAGCTGGATTGAAGTTTTCTTTATCATTGAAGTTTTTTCTATTATTCCTTAAATATAGCTTATATATTTTTGAGCATAAGGAAGATAACTTTTCTTGTTTTTTGTACATAAATACTTACTTTTTTTATTTTGAAATAATATCTAATTTGTAGAAAAGTTGCAAGAATTGCGAAAACAAGACAAACAAAACAAAACCCCATAGCAAGCTCCTTTCTTTTTCAATTTCTAGAACCCACCCAGCTTCTTTTAAGTCTAGTGGCTAGTACATGCTAGTTTCCAGTCCCAAATAGTATGCTCCTGGTTTTTACAGATCTCAGCTTAAAAATCACCTTCCCAGTGGCTTTTCTATTGGCCTTAATTATGACTCAGACTTAGAATTTCTCAGAGTACTTTGTTCACTAACCTTACAGTGGGTTCTGAATTTGCATGTATATATAGATGTATAGATGTATTTACCTGTTTATTCTTTTCCACTTTCATTTTAAATTCAAGGGGTGCACATACATGCTTATTTATCTGTTTAATTTAGTATGTTTCCTCTAGCTGAACTCTGCATAGGGACCATGCTTGTTTTACTCACCCTTGTATACTCAGTTCCTAGTACAATGTCTGGCATAAAGTAGGCATTCAAAGATGCTTGTAATATAAATATATTAAAACATGGCTGTATCTCAGGCATTAGTGACAAATATAATGCCGAGATGTGAATATCATGGGGTCGGGCTTAAAGTCCCAGTGGTGCCCTCTTAGTATCCCTCAAGCAATAAAACGCAGGCTTCCTGGTAAGCATGGCATCATTAGAAGACATTATTTTGTAACTAGGCAAAACCGAGGCAGGGCAGAGTGAATGATTTGTGCAGGATAATACAGTAAAAGCACTATGGAACTGGATGAGTGCCAGTAGGCCAGGCCCATCCTCTGGAGGCCAGGTACTCACATCAGTTTTCAATATAGGCCCCACAGGGATAAGTCACCGTCCCAGCTCCACCATGCCCCACTCACCCAAGAGGGGGCTAGAAAGGGGAAGGCCAGTGCCAAGTTGAGAGCTTCCAGGCCACTTTGCTTTGGTTTGGCTTAGAGTTTCTGCTTCTCATTGTTATTGCCCCTTGGGCTCCTGACCTTAAATCAAGTTCTCAATTTTTCTTCAACTCTGAATGAACTGGTGACTTTTAATTGTATTTTTTCATTTGGGGTCTTTGAAATTTGCATTGCTTCACTTTTGTGGGCTTAGCTTGACCTTTAATGTTCTCTTGGCAGATTTCTGTTATTAGAGGAGATGGGATTTTTGATTTGTTAGAGAGAATGGAGTCTAAGCTTGGACTTCAGACCCTTAAGCTTTCCGTTCAAAACAGAGAGATGACTAATAACTATTTAGTGTGTAATGATGGCTTAGCAGTATTTACCACTGATTTAGGTTCTCTGGCTCCATTACTTAGGATATTTTCCTGACTTAAACATTTCTCAGTTCTTTAGCCAGCAGCTGTCCACATTTTTTTAAGTCCCCAAACCTCCAGAAATTATGATTTCACATTTCTAATAGGCTCCTTTCACTGTTCAATCAAAAAGGCCTCTTGTGCCTTGCAGCATGTGTCTCCAAAAGAATTTAATGCAGATCACAATTTGAGAACACAAACAAAGGATAAAGCCCAAATCTTCCCTAATGGGACCCAACCCAACACTGCTATCCCTGACTCTTGGTTATGTATGAAGCAGGTATGCGAAAAGAACAAGGGTAAGCACAGTGAAAAGACACAAAAAGCAACAGCCCTTGACATAGGAATACATGATTCAAGCTTTCTCACCTTCATCAGCTGCTATAGTCTCCTTCCTTGTGGGAAAAGAGAGATAGTCACATAAGAATTCAAAGATAATTACTCTCTTAGAATAATATTTCACATTAATGCCTTATCATTGCAATGATTCATTAATTGAGATATTTGAGAAATATGGATTGCTTTTTTGGTATAAAGACAAGAGAGATAGTCACTGGTCTCAGTGGCATGTGTATGTGTTTGTGTGCATGTGTGTGAACTTGATAGTGTGGAAAGGCAGCCGGGAGTGGAGAAAGTTGTTAGTTCAGAATTGAAGGTTTATAATAATAATGATCACCACAATAAACAATTTTGTAATCTATATTGCTTACATACGGTTTCCACAGTGCAGGAACTACGTTAATTTCATTACAACACTTGATTATTTACTTTTCTTAACAAAATAGAAGAGGTAAGCACTTGTGAGACCCCTATAATACTGATACAGAGACTGAGGCTCAGCAAGATGTGTCATTTTCTTGTGGTTACAAAGCCCCAAATTGATAAATACTAACACTGATCTTTCTGAACTTTATCCTACACTTTTATCCACAGTATTGGTGAAAGTTTTTTGGGGGGTGGAAGTTGGGATTTCCAGTGACTCTTCTAACTTTATTGCTCTATGACTCTATGAGGTACATAACTCAGGGAGTATAAGTGAAGACCTTGAGAAATACCCAGGTTTTGGGTATCAGGGCTGTGAGCCTGCGTGGTGGGGAGGTTAGAACTCTGAGCTTGGAATCAAAAGGCTGTGACTTTGGTCCTGAGTCTGCTTCTCCACGGTTGCAGGACCTTGGTTTCTTCTTAAAAATGGAGGGCGTCATACCAAATTTCACTAAGTTTGAGAAGTAAGGAGATGGGGAAACGAGCTAATGGGTATGAAATGAATGTATTTTGTAAATTGTATTGAGCTTTGCAGTTGTAAAGAGGTACTATTATCACACTCATATCAGACATTGTTGGATGTGGCTTCCAGTTTCATGGACTAATAAAGGAATAAGGTAATGATAGCTGTCATCCATTGACTGCATGTTATGTGCCAGGCAATTGACTTGGTACTCAGTGCTTTAATTTTATCCTGGAAAGCAATTCTTCAAGGTACATTATATTATATCCATTTTAGAGAAACATACAAGCTCATAGATGCTGAGTAACTAGGTTTTTAGAATGAGTGTGTAGGTAAATTGCAATTCAAGCTCAGGTCAGCCTGATGACACAGTTATTGCTCTTTCTTCCATGTGACTTTTCTTGGACAGATTAGTTTAAAAAACACTACCAAATGATAGAAATGGAAACTATCTTAGAGATTGTTAAATCTCTCAAAGCACCTACTAATTTTTTTTTAAAGTAAAGGCAAGGCCCAAAGCTTGCATTTAATGCATAAGTCATGAATCTTCTTGATTCAAGGAGTAGGAACCCAATAGAAGCTTGTTTTATCAGAAATAAATCAGTTTCAGGCATGACTGAATTAAAGGACAGTCTATATTAGCAGAATTCATTCTCTTTATTTCTGAGCTTTACTTTTCTTTGTGTTGGTTTGTTTCCGTGTTCCATGTGATGGCTCATAGCAGACCCAGGTTAACATCATCCATGCTTGGGTACTCCCAGGTGAAGTCTTTCCAACATTGATCTAACTCTTATCAGTCTCGGATGGGTCATGTCCCCATCATTGGGCCAGTCACTGTATTCAGGGGAGAAACCATGAAGTTGATTAAAGCTGGATTTCCATGTGCACTACAAAATTGTATGTGCCATGGGTAGGGAAGAAACCGTTCGTCAAAGAAAAATTGGGTGGTGGTTTCTGGAGGAAGTGGGTGTGGATGGTGGGCAGATAAAAATGATAGATATCTTCCATGCCTACAAAGGCCCAATTTTTTTTTTTTTTTTTTTTGCAAAATGTATCTTTATTCTAGACCATAGGTCAAAATTATGTAGATTGAAGCTGAATATAATTTATATTTTCAGAAAATTTCTCATTAAGTGGGATTATTTATTCAGAAGCATAAATCAAGTTAAAATACATTAAAATATTTCTCAGAGTATTTAAGTTTACAAAGAGCTTCATGAAGTTTTTGTGCCTAAAACAAATAAAACCTAAATTTAAACTTTCTGTGGATAACATTTAATATCAACAGTAAGAAAGGCATTAACAATTTAGAAAATTTAAAAATATTTTCACATATAATTGAAAAGGTAGCATTTAAAGCTATAACCAAGCCGGGCTCGGTGGCTCAGCCTGTAATCCCGTGCCTTTGGGAGGCTGAGGTGAGTGGGTTGCCTGAGCCCACAGGTTTGAGACCAGCCTGGGCAGGCGAGACCTCATCTCTACAATAAATCAAAAAAAAAATTAGCCAGGCGTGGTAGCAAACGCCTGTAGTTCCAGCTACTTGAAAGGTGGAGGCGGAAGGATCGCCAGAGCCCAGCAGGTCGAGGCTGCGGTGGCCAGGAGCATCCACTGCACTCCAGTCTGGGAGACAGTGAGACTCCAACTCAAAAAAATAAAAAATAAAAATAAAAAAAGTTTAAAGCTATAACCAATAGTGATATAATTATAAAATAGTAATTAATCTTTAAGACTGTGAAATAGAGAATTATTTTAACATTCTCACCATGGAGTCTTAGTGTAATGTGTTTAAATTCCTAAGCAAATTGTTTTAGTTTAGTTCCAAGATATTAAAAATATAAATATATATTGGAACTTTGCTATACCACTGTACACAGAATTCATGTTGCGAGACTGCCTGTAGGTGAAATCCTTTTAAGACCCTATTGGTAAATTCTTGAATAATCCTTCTCTAGATAATACCCAAATAGACTTGCTTTTTCTATATATTTTATAGTGATGAACATTACAGTGATGGCTCCACACACAGCTCTTTAAGATTCAATCTATCATAGGTAAAGATAATTTTGTACATTTTAGTACAGAAAAAAAATCTACAATGAAAATATACTTTTCACTTTCTATTTTATATGAATATTTTTCTACACTTGTTTTGTCTCATTCCCTCCATTTTTCACATGTCAAATCTGTTCTAGAAATTGTTTTCTCTCTCTCTTTACCTTCCCAAATGATTGACCACATTCCACTATCTCGAGGTTAGTGACTCTGGCTTGTCAGTATTCTGTTAAGTATGGTCTGTAGGTGAAATTGATTGAACTTTTCATGGAGTCTGGTGGTTCCTCCCCCCATTCTGTGGCACTTTCATGTACTACAGAAATTTTGTCACAAAGGCCCAAATTTATTTGGGGAAATAATTCAATTGTTTATTTGCTTGGTCTTTTATCTTAAAACGTCCACTTGGCATCTCAGAGTAGACTTCATGTCTGCTGTTCTGGGTGTAGTGCCATCTGTTATCTCCTTACTCACATACATTATAATGCCTGAAAATGTTGGTCAAGCATAAGAAAGATCCCTAGTAGACAGTTCAGTGGGAAGGCACGGTAGACATGTAAGAAGGAGACAGTTTAAGCAACAATACATTTCTAGTTGGTATTGGTGAGCAATGACAATCTCGTGCTTAGATGACATAAAAGTTGAGAGAGAAAGATAGTATTTCTACTCAGACTACTGATCTCCGGTAAGAAGCATTGATCTAATCTCTCAGAAATCCTCATCCTTGTAAAACTCTAAAGGTGTTATGCTTGAAGAACCCTTTAGAAAACCTAGCTCCTCTCCCTTTTTTGGACTTTTGACCACATTTAGACTGAGTGAACTCAAGTGGCTTCCCTAATGTCACTTAACTGGTGAAAGCACAGCTGAGCTCAGAACCACAAACTCATGACTTGATACCCACTGAAAGATGGTTTTTTTATGCAGGTCTTCTGAAGCACATGGTATACAAATAAGTGAGCACCTAGCATCCTGGCACCCGGTAAGGATGTCAAAGTCTGCCAAGGACTCACACTTTCTTTCTTTCTTGGCCTTGAATGTTCCCATAAACATTTTAGTGCTGGAGGAATGGTTACAGACCCAGACCTCAATGTTTGTTCTCCTGTTCTGCCTTAGATTAAGTTAAATATTGTTTGTAGATGATACAGATAAATCGGCTCAACTGTGAGCCCATCTAGATGGTTAAAAGGGTGCTGTTTATTACTCTAAGGAGGTTGCCCAGTTGGGTAAGAGGGCTGTTGGACTATTGCCTCATTTTACACACAGCCTTCCTATTTGTTTCAGGACTTGACTTCAGAGAATGCACTTAACTGGTTCGCCTGGTTGTCATCTGCCATGCTTCTATTGGACTCAAGTGCCCCAGTGGCAGTGAACTTGTCATCTCCCTCCCTCCTGACCTCCCTGCAGTGCCAAGGATGGTGCCAGCAATCTGTGGTTGCTCCATCAATGGAAACTAGATTCAGTATATGAAAGAGTGATTGATTAATTAGAAAACAAGAAGAGACTCTCAGGCTTCAAGTGTATGTAAGTGTATTAGATAAGTGACAGGGAACAGTTGGTTCCTGTATCCATTCAGGCAAAGAAAACAATAAAAATAGACGTATGTAAAGTGGGTGGAATGTAGACCAGTCATTATGAAGGATTCACTGGCAACTGTTATGAAACTCATTGAAATACTTTTGGCTGTGGGAAGGAGACTGGATTGAAGAATATGTTCAGACATTTATTAGTTGTGTGACATTGGGAACGTTGTCGGTCACCTCAGCTTCTCTCCTGTGGAGTGGGTTGAGATGAAAAACTAAACTCATAAGGGAATCAGAATTAGATGATGTATGAATACCCCAGCACAAGACTTATATTCTGCTTTAAATGTGGGCTCCCATCTTTCTCCTTTTTAATGTGAACACTTAGTTTTTTTTATCCAACTAGATAAAATAGGCTTACAAAATAAAAAAATAAAAGATGACATAGGCTTGAAACAAGCAGTATTAATGGGGAGGGAGAAGATGACAAGAATGGAGAAATAAATAAGTTTGACAGGATCTGCTGTGTAAGTGTAGAAGTTAAAGAAGGAGAAATGTCAGTGCCATTCCTAAAGATAGGATGCCCCAGAGGGAGGGATGCTTTGTTAGACTATCCAGATAAAGGGACAAGTGAAATCATACAGTCCAATAAAGGATCTGTCTTTTCATGTATGAGATGAAATCATCTGAGTCAGTTTTGCATATTATAGGAGACTTAAACCACAAATGACAAGGCTTTATTTTGCTCTGCTTCCTTCCCCCTCTCCTCAACACTTCAAAGCTTTGATGCTTTCCTGAAGTAATTTTCACTCCGAGTTATGCTTCAGAATTCCTGGACTCTGCCCCTAAGAGTTTCTGATTCAGTGGTCTGGGTGGGGTCTTGGCATCTGCATTTATGAATAAGTTCCAGAGGTGAAAGGAGTGCACAATCAGGACTGAAGATTAAAAAATAGAAAAGATAGAGTATACTATTAACATGCCATCAACTGAAGATATGTTTTCAAAGCCTGTCACCTGAGGAATACTCTAGGACACTCTGAGAGAGTGAATCTTCCCAATCTGCACCTGTCCTTTTAGTTGCTGAGAGGCTGACTCAAATGACTTTTCATTTTCTTTGTCCAGTCTTAGTGTCTGGATTCCCTTATTTCTTCTGGGTTACAGTGTCACTGATGGGGGAAAATGGAAGGAGGTTATCCAGGAATCTGTCCTTTTAGGGCTATCACAAAAGCCGGGGGCATCTTGTTTGGTCATCTCTGGACCTTGGAGCAAGTGAATGCCTATGATTGTACTTTTATAAAAGCACTTTCAAAAATTCTGTTCTGCCTATTTTGTGGATGAGAAAACTGAGCATGAGACAGTTCACTAACGGTCCTTAAGTAATCCAACAAAGTCAGAATCCATATTTTTTATCTGAACTCTCTCCCTTCCCCTCACCCCTTTCCCTCCCCTCTTCTCCCCATCCCTTCTCTTCCCTTTCATTTCCCTCCTGTCTTAGTCTTCCCCACATACCACTTGTCTGCTTCTAGCACTAGAACATAATAAGCTTTTTTGAGGAGGGAACTACACAGTTATTTGCACATAGTATGTGTTTATCAAATACATGGTGAATAAATGAATAGTGCATTTTCCTCTTTTAAGGATCTCATTGTATATTTTACTAATGAGACTGAAACTTCCAAGTGTACAAGGATGTTCTGTATACTTGATTTTGTCAGTGTGTGTACTTGAAAAATTGCATAATTAATATCAAATGTTCCCAACATACTTGTGAAATGAATATTAGCTGGATATCTGGCACAGAAGACAGGCATCAGGTTCTATTCCCCATTAGAGCCTTACTCTAATGCTTTCCTGATTGCCTGAGTGCTGGCAATTGCCAGGACCCTCGTGGTTTCCTTTTCTGCTCAGAGGCTGTCAAAGCTAACAGGTACAGAATTCATCCCCGGTTCAAAGATTTTCTGAATCCCAGTCAAGGATTTCTCTGTTCTCAGTCTTCTCTGGCTCCACAAAGTCATGATCTCTCCATCAGCCTCAGTGCGCTCACCTGGTGCCTGCAAAGGAAATGGTAGACAATGACAGGAGGCTGTAGTTTACTCTCTGTCTATGGCACAGCATGGACTGATGACTTCAGTTTAGCTAAAGCACATGACAGCTTGGTTGACATCTTTCTGGCGTAGACCCTGAGTTAAAACTTTCATAACTGTATCAATTTCAGTTCATTGTGCAGAGGTTGCTTGGGAAAATAACTCAATATTAAGCACACAGGTCTACCTCAATTGTAGTTCTACCTATATTTGCAAAGCACCACACTCAATAAAATGTGACACAACTGTAATGTTTAAGACTTTTTACGCATTGGCACCCTGTTAGGTGCCATAATTCCCAGAGATTCTCTTAGACAAACTCCATCCTTCTCACCAGTTTTCAGGTTACCTATATGCAAATGACTTCACCACAGTCTACCCAGAATTACTCAGTCCCGTATCTTACATTCTACAGACTATGAGTTATAAATGGTCAAGTGAGTAAAACAACATTTTGAAAAATGATAGATTGTCATAACCACTAATGTTTTGATTAAAAAATACTAAGCATGTCTTTTGAGAACAAATATTAAGTATGAACTTGGGAATTATATTCTTCGGGTTAGAATTCTCAATCTGCCATCTATTAGCTTAGGATTTCTCAACATTGGCACTATTGACAATTGGGGCCACATAATTCTATGTTGTGGGGGAGGGGGCTTGTCTTACACACTGCAGGATGTGTGGTGACATCCCTGGCCTCTGTCTTCTAGTTGTGAAGAGCACTTGTCTATTATTGACAGTTAGAAATGCCTCAAAGACATTTCCAGGTAACTCCTGGTTTGGAAGTGGGGTGGAAAGAGGGTGATTGTCCTGGGTAGAGAGCCGTTGCACTAGCTGATGATCTTTGTAGAGGTTTAAATAGCTCTGGGATTCAATTCTTTTTTTTTTTTTTTTGAATTGGAGTCTCATTCCATCGTCCAGGCTGGGGTGCAGTGGCACACTCACAGCCACTCCAGTGTTGACCTGCTGGGCTCCAGCAATTCATGTGCCTCAGCCTACCAATAGCTGGAACTACAGGTGCGTGCTAAAATGTCTAGCTAAATTTAATTTAATTTAATTTAATTTTTATTTTATTATAGAGATGGGGTCTTGCAAAGTTGCCTGGGCTGGTCTCGAACCTAAGGTCTCAGGCAATCCACTCACCTTGGCCTCCCAAAGTGCTGGGATTACAGGCTGAGCCACCAAGCCTGGCCCAACTCTTTTTAACTGTAAAAGCCATATAATAAAACCCAACTTATATTGTTGGGTGTGAGCACATAAATACATTAGCATGTACTTGGTATATGTATAGTAAGAGCACAAAATTATTAGTTACTAATAGCAGATATTAATTATTGTTTATTTATCCAAACACACACTATAGCTAGACTATACAGGTCATGCTAAAACTAGAAAAACTGAAATAAAGAGTTTAAGTTATTTCCCCTTAATTTGTATAGGAACTTAAAACCTTTCAGATTTAAAACAATCAAGTCTAGATATTTAGCAGGAAACAGAACAATGAAGTAGATGTATCTTTCACTGAAAAAAAAAATGTCTTTTGCCCCTGAAAGCACTTTTCTGAAATTTCCCAGTGGGAGTGGAAGGATGATGTTGACCATAACCATGTTGCTCTGATTTAAGGAAAACTCATAAAACATGAATTTCCTGGTTTTGGTAGTCCCTCAGTACCCAATAATGTAGAAACTGTTTCTTTCCCCAAAGAGTAAGTGGTGCATTGAGAGAGAGGGAGAGGGAGAGGGAGAAAGAAAGAAAGGGAGTTCAAATCACAGAGGCAAATTAAGTTCACTAGTGAAACATTAGAAAACACAATATTGTTTTTCTCAAGAGCATACCTTGAGAAAATAACAAATTTCTGTGCAAAAACCAATTACTATTACTTAATACATTACCCTCACCCAGGCTAGATTATAATAGGAATATATTTATTTTTGTCATACTTAATTCTATTATGAAACTCAAGCTGGAAAAATAAGAAAACAATTTCTAGGGTTTTGTACTATTGCTTAATATGGAGAATCACTTATTTGGGTGATCTGGATTATTACTAATTTGTTATCAGGCCCTGTCTATGGAAAACAAAGATTACAACTTTGGGTTGATTCTTTGGTTTACAGTAGGACAGAGCTTGAAATGAAGTTTTACCTCAGGCTTCTGGTAGCTAGAGAAAACAAAAGACAGTCTAGATATCTGCAAGAAAAAATGTTAACTGAATAACAGACACTGACAAGGGCAGAACAGGTAAAGCTGGTAGAAGTTATGGTAAAACATGCTTCATTCCAATAAGAAGAGGGCTCAGGACTGAAGCTATTCCTGGGATGCAGAATGTTCAATCTAAAAAATAGAAAAGCTTTAGGAAACTAGGATGACATGGCTACCATAACAACAGATTGAGAAAGCTGTTGAAGTCGCAAGGAATCTATCATTGGAGGTTTTCAAGTAGAGGTTGACTGATCAATTCTCAGGGGTATGTCAGAGAAGCCTCTGTTTCAGGTAAGAAGAATGGACCCAACATCCTCTGCAGAAACCATCCACATCTGAGACACTGAGAGCATCTACAAAGAAAATGATCAGTGGTAGATCCAGCCTCATTGCCAAATCCTCTGGATCTACAGATCCTTCCATATTTAGGTTCCATTTTTAAAACCCAACTGAACTGAATCTTCTAAGAAGCTCTCTAATCCTTTGGAGGAATTTTTGTCATAAAATCATCAACCATGAAAATATTTTCAACAGAGGCAGACATTCAGAATATTACCATGAGAAAAAACAAAGGATTTGGAATCAAAAGACTTATGCTTCAATTCTAAGTCTAGCATTCTTTGGATTTGGACAATTGGTTTAGTAGCCCTGATCATTGACTTTTCTCCTCTCTGAGATGAAGATAATGATGTTTACCTTGCATATCTTTTGGGGCTGCTGAGGGCATCATACAAGCTAGTGTGTCAAAGTATTATGAACTGCAAAGCACACTCATGTCCATTGCAGATATTTTGGACATGTCATTCTCTATTATCTCTATGAGTACAAGTCTGATATTGTATTCATAGGCTAAATAGATGCATACAAATGGTATTATTTACAATAAGCTAAACCATGGGAGTAAAAAGATGGCATCTTATATAACAGATCAGCGCTAACAGCAGGTATTCCTAGTTGGCATTGGCGGTTTATCACAGTAATTCACAGACACAGGTACTTTCTAGTAAGACACAGGTACTTATCACAGTAATTCATAGGCACAGTTACTTTCTAGTTTGTGGCTCTAGCATTCCAATTACACTGCTATCCTTATCCATCTGACTGGACAGTGAAAAAAGAATATCAAGATGGCACACTTTCTGAAATCTATGCCCAGAAATGACACCCACAGAGTCAATTAATAGCTATTGGCTAGAGCTTAGTCGCTTAACCAAGCCATGAAGGGAATCTGGCCTGGTACACGTCCTGGACTGTTGGAAGGGTCATAGGAAGTGGGACACGTCAAACTATTGTGAGCTGTGATGCTCATGCACGTGGGTTTTAGATTTATTTGTTGCGATTCTTATGGCTATCCTGGAAGGTAAATATGGATTTTAATTTTAAAGAACAGTCAGTAGCTCTGCTTCAAAATTTACATGGCTAGACTACATTTGAAGGTTATTTCTTAACCAGTTCTAATGTTTGGATTTAATTCCTGATACCAACACAGCCCTGAAACACAAAACTGCTATAAACAATTGGGTGAATCTGAGAATAAGTATCAATTTCTAGATTTCTGCTCTCTTTCAATTGGTGAGTTCTGCATTTATAGAGCACCTATCATATGTTCAGCATATTGCTAACGATGGACAAAACATGGTACTGGCTCTCAAGAAGCACATAGGCAATGCTTTTACCTTGGTTTCTCCAAGGAAAAGTTTTTATTTCTACCACTTGCTCTAGGTTAGTCCACTATGTGTAAATATTTAAACTCTTCACTTAAACTTGGGGAGGAAATTGTAACTTCTTACAAAATCAGCCCATGTTTTTCTTCCATTATATTTCTTGGTTTTTCTCTACTAATGAATATCTGCCGCTTTAAGAAAAAAAGTTTCGGTTCAGTAACGGACACAAAGCAATGGGTGCAAGAAATGCTTAGGGGATCGCAATCATTGAGTTAGGCTGTAAGATTGCTTTTCACCCTCCATCTCCATCATCAATTGGGACATTTAGCTTTTCACTATGGAAAACTCTCATCTCATATCACCCAATCAAAAATGAATATTTTTCCTGAGTAGGGAAGCTCCAGGGTTGGGTAAATTCAGTGATAGAACTGTGACATCCAAAGCTAAAGATGCTTGTGTCCACATTGTCATCCAATAGGTTTCCTTAGAGTCACAAGATTACTTCTTTAGTCTCAATTGTCCAGACATAATATTCAGGAGAAGAGGAGCCATCTTACCTCAGCTACACCATTACAGGAGCAGGAAACTTCTAAACAGAAGCCCTCTTTCAGATCTCCCCTTTGACCACACTGGCATCATATGTCCATTTCTAATCAGTATTGGCAAGGAGATGAAATTCCTATGACTGGTCTACTTAAATATAAGGCTGGGTGGAGGCCAGTGTATTGTCCAAACAAAATATTTCTGTTAGCAAGAAAGAAAGATGGTATGTACATTTGGTTTAGGAAAATAACACTGCTAGTTATACCATCAATACTTGGTTTCATCCTTGATGGTTCAACTCTGGCTTTATTTTCAGCTCCCTTCTTGTTTTGTAGGTTGGCAATTCTCCCATCTCTCTTTTCTGTGCTGTTTATCTTCTATCCACCAGTTATACCTCCTGCCTTGAACCCTTTATGTTGGGCTTGGCCCACTTTACTGACATATAAAAGCAAGCATCAGACAATATTCACACACACTCTACTGAAATAGATGTGATTGTGTGACTTGCTACGACCACTGAGTCACAGAGTGTGAGAGGTGACAGAATATTTCCTTAAATAACATAAGGTCTCAGTTCTGTGGGTAGAATTCTTCATTCAGGAGTTGTAACTCCTTCCTTTTGACGCATACTACCACAGAATTCTCAGCACAATGGAATCTTAATTCTACACTTGAGAATTGTTGTTTTTCCCAGGGGTTCTACAGAATTGCAGCAAGGGCCTCCCTAAAAATAGTTGAATTTAAGCAGGAAGGCTACAGTGTTCCTTGTTCATTCAATCCTGTCCCACGTTTCACCCAGAACATCACTGCTTTATCTGATATATTAATATATATGTATATACATATATATACATATATGTATATATATATATACAAATATATATCAGATAAATATTACACTGCCTTACGATACTTTTTTGAGCAAAAGTGACTCTTAAAGACAATCATTTAAAAGTCCCTCATTCCTTTTAACCTAAACGTGCTTATACTAGACTTTGCTTTCCTACTTTCAAACTCTTAACACCATAGGCTAACTTTACCTCCAGACTCTTGAAACTTTGATAGTTTTGATTTTGTCTCTTGGCTCTTCACACAGAATTTCTCTTTATGGGCAATTGTCCTTTTCCCACCATCTCCCAAAGGCCAAGTGTCCTCTGTTATCTATGATGAAAATTTACGCCTCTGATTTCCAGCTCGCTTCTGTTTTGAACATCTTAGCTAATTCTTGATCACAACTGCTCCAGTGCCCTCTGTAATATGGATGAAGGGTTTGAACACTGACATATAATTTTTCTGGACTGATTCTTAGATCTCTCTTGACACAATATTGAGGTTCCTTTAAATATTTGCTAACTGCTCACAGCAATTTTTCATTCCATCTCAATTGTGATTCTCTGGGTGCCTTGAGCTGTCTCCTATTGGGGGAATTTGTACTTGAAAAAATCCTATTCTTAATGCTTAAAAGGCTGAATACAATTTTTTAAAGCATAAAACCTCTACCACAACTATACTTTCCTCTTTAAATATGGTAAATATCTTGCCACAGAATCTGTGGAATTTTCGTCTCCTGAGACCTGTGAAATTGAACTGGACTTGCTCCTCAAAAAGATGATTGTTGTGTTGGCAAAAGGATGGAAGGGATGACCTGGAAGGTCTACTCCAGCTCTGATTTTGATGATGTGATTCTAACCAGATGGGGCCAATGGCATATTAGACGTCCATTGATGCTACCTCTGCGCTTTTTATCCTGGGTTTACTCTTCTGGTAACTGTATATTTTCTTTGGCCAGGCTCACCATTTGTGATGCACAGCATGTGTGTCACAAAAGCTCTTTGTGTCTTTGAGTAGGCTATAAAGGGTTTGTGAAGGAACTGAGCAAATCAGATGTCTGCATCTACATTTTCTTATGGAAACCCTGCAATCCTTCACAGACTGTGGCTTTTAGTGTATTTTATTTATTTGAATATGGCCAAAGACATGACTTCTTAATGTTATGGTGTCATGTCTGTGTCGGAAGAAAAATAATAAACTATAACACAATATCATACCATGTAAGGTTTTTTCCTTAATAAGAAAGCAGGGTAGCTATTAAACAGTAATTTAAAGATAGTTGGACAGTCATTAGATAAATATAATCTGCTTAGAGACCAGATCTTTTATATTTGCAATTATGTTTAGGCATTACATATTGCTTGGAAATATGCACTATCTATACCTATGTATATACACATATTTTTACAACTGCTCATGCTACTCTGGAAAAAGAACTGGAAAAGATATTGAATCTATTGGTAATGATAATGGGGGATTTTTTGTAGCACATTTTGTGGGTCATTGACACATGTTATTGAATTGCATCATGGGCTCAGATAGGAATGGACAATGGAGGCTGGCTAGAGAGGAGAAAGCATTTATATTTAGAATTGTATTTAGATGCCAGTCAACACTGGACATCTTTAATGGTAGGAGAAATTTGATTTTTCTCATTTATTTTTCATGCTGACAAGCAACCCATGGCATCTACTGGTCTGGCCATCTTCTTGTTCTAGGGCATGTTACCTCACTATTGCATACAGGGTAAAATTAAATTTCTTAGCCAAACATATTGTGTTTTTTTTAATTTAACCTCAAATTATCTTCTCTAATCTCATTACATCTTGATATTTCTCCCAAATGTTGAGCTAAAAAGCAACAAACAAAATCCCCCAAAAACAAGAAGCAAATTGTTTGCTGTTCCCAAACACTTTCTAGCACATCTCAAAGTCTTAACCTACCTTTCCCTGTTTTTAAGGTTCTCACCCAAATTACCTGCTCTTAGGAAACTCCTATTCATCCTTCAAAACACAACTTAAATGCCTTTCCTTTTCATTCAAGACATTCTGCATGTGCTGAATGCTGGGGATTTCCCTGCCCTTACAGGGCTCGTCTAATCATGTAAGAAGGACAGAAAACTCTATAAGCAACTTCAACACAGCATGCACCTTGTGATAGGAGTTGTATAGGGTGTAATTATAAGATGGCATAATAGTGTAATAGGAATATTTAAAATGCTATCTTGATCTAGTTTTGAAGCTCCAGCTGTAGGCCGGTCGGTTCTCTTTCTTGAACAGTTGATTACATCCATACCTCTACCTACTCCCTTGTCAGGCTCTCACATGTCTGAATACTAACCACATGTCCTAACTGCCCCAGGCCAGGTATAAGGCAACCTGGGACCACCCTTATGCCCCAAAGCCTGTGGCAGTTATTCAAGCTAGCCAGTCCTGAGTGGGCTCACTCTTTCTTGCCCATTCTTTCACATAGAAACCACAATAAAGGTGCTTACCCACAGTTCTCCTCTCTCCCTCTGCCTTGTGACTCACTCCTGTGGCTCTCAGTGACATGCAGTGTTTTCCTCCAGGGAATTGTGAGTAACAGATTTGTAAAACTCTTTCTGGTTTTTCTCTCTTGATTGGAGTCTGGCCTTGCCATACCTCATCCAAGGTCATGTGGTTAAACAATCCGGACACATTGCAGACAGGTTGAGTCTTGCCCTAGAAGTGAGAAAACGTTAACTAAGTAAGGAGATGTCAATGGGTAAAGGAAAAGCGCTGAGTGGAGCCCAATCACCGAGAAAGGGAGTGGTGACTTGGTGAACGAAATGCACCTGGTTTAGAAGTCGATCACAGCACACTTTGCAGTTCTTCGTTTCTATGCTAGTATTTTGTCTCTTTCACTGTGCTTCAGCTCCTTGAAGAAAGAAACTATGTCTGATTCATATACAGATCTCCAAAACTTGACAGATCCATTTTTGGAACGTGAGTCGAGGGCTTAGTTGAATCACATTTAATCAGTCAGGCTGACATAGTTTTTTGTTGATGATATCAGATAAAAGATGCTAAAATTCTGGAAAACGAATTGGCCTTAGCCTTGCGATGTGAAGTTTTGTTAGAAATTTGGAAGGGTCTAATCCTTATTTAGGTAATTACTAGCTCTTATGTGATTTTAGACATATGGTATAATCTATTCAGCTCTAGTTTCCTCGGCCATAAAATTGATAAAATGATTGTTAGCACAGTGGACTTTTTGCTGTGAAATTAGATATTGAGTGCAAAACATCCAATATGGCAGTGACGAATAATATTAAACACTTATAAGTATTATTTTTCTAACCTTTCTCCTTCTCATTCTCACCCCTAGAATGCTCATAATAAGTACTTTAAAGCTGTTTGTGTTGTTGAGTTGAAATTAATATCGTGAAACAAAATCTCACATTGATGATGGAGTTGCCCACAACTCTCTAGAAATCATTGAGAAGTATATATATATATACATGCCACAGAGAACTTCTTACCCCAGTCCTATAATGTATACAGGCAAAGAGTGGTCAAGAGATCGAAGTCCTCTCTATTAAAATTATAATCACAGGCCTGGATCCTTGATTTATTAACCTTGTCTGCCAGATTACAAACTCCTTTGGGAAAAGACATTATTATTCATCTTTATGCTCTGGAATCTCGCAGGTCTTGGCACACAGTAGGTGTTCAATAAGTATAAAATAGTGAAAAGGTACTAGTGAGTAAATGAATGAATACCTCGAGATTACTCATATTTTGGTTTTCTTTGAGTTTGTCATGTCCAGTTCTGTACGATGTTAATTTTCTCAGTTATATAACATTTAATGTAATGAACTAATCTTTATTTTCAAGCTTAAAACATTTCCACACAACAGTAATTGCTTTTTTTAGAATAATATCCAAACATTATTGCTTTTTCTGCCTATCCTAAAAATGGAAATTATCAGTGGATGAGATAAGAATTTATTATAAGCTTTTCTTTTAACGGAATGAGATTTCTAGCAGGAGTTTGGATTTTTAACAGCTTTTTCCATGACTGTCTCAAACTCAACTGTAAGAAGCATCTGAGAAATGTCTCACTCATTTCTTCTCTCTGGCTGGGAGCTGCAGTAGGCACTCGTGTTTTTTCATTTCACTGTGGTTTGTGTCTTTCGAAGTGTTTTTATGTCTAACAATGAAACAAACTTCCTTGGAAATAATAATTTCCATTACTGGAGACAAATATCTAAGCAGAAATTTGTTTGTTTCTATCAGGGTATCTTTCATTAGCAGGAAAGTTGAAATAATGCTTTAAAATTTCTTTCCATATTTAAAATTTAAGCAATTCTGGACACTTTGAGGGAGGATGAATTCGTCTTAAAATTCTATTAGTCAAAAGTTGAATAAGACCCCATACTAGCTTTCTGGAAAATATTTAAATGATTTCCTTCTAGTTATTCTAGCAATAATGGAATTCAGCTCAGGAAGTTTATGTTAAATCTAATCTCACTGGAGTTTCCAGTGAGCTTTTCACCTTGCCTGATAGACGATAAAGAGTCAAGGCCCCTTTCAGCTGAACTGCCTTCTTTTTATACTCTCCCCCCAAATTCTAGCTGAAGAGCACATTTCATGTAAAAGGAGAGTTTTATTTAAGACACATCTTAATCCAGATTGAATTCCTGTTATCAGATTGGACTACTCAAAAAATATGGCAGTTAATATTTACAAATATTGACTTCAGTCAAGTCCTTTGGAACAAAAAAAGTAATTCCTTGATTTCTTAGTGATAATTAAGAAGGGTTTTTTTTTGTTGTTGGTTGTTTGTTTTAGTTGGGCAGTGCACAGTTTTACATCTGTACTCTGAAAGCTGTTTTGCAAGGAGGTGTACACATATTATTAGTCAAATTATTAGCATTTTTGTAATGCGACTTAAGTTTTTGTAATGACACATGATTCAAAAGAGTGAAAGAACTGAGTTGCAGATCTAAGCTTTGCAATCCCAATCTTAAACTGAAATAATACATTCATTTCAGTCATAATTGACTAAATACTTCTTATATTTCTGGAAACATCTAAGATATTGCTGGATGTATTATAGAAGAAATACGGAAAATGGAGAGAGACTAGAATGATCTGTGTAATTCTGGGTAAGTCTTGTAATCTTGCTGTTTATTATTGTTTTCTTTGTAATATGAGGACAACTATTTCTGCCTTGTTAGTTCTGTAAAGTTGATTTGAAGATCAAATGTGACAATGAAGGTGGAAGTGACAAGTAATTTGGGAAATAATTTTGGCTTAATTTCTCAGTCTGAAGTTGAGAGAGATTGAGAGAAAGAGAGAGAGTTAGGAAGGAGGATCTGACTCAAAGTGATATTTCTACTCAAGCTGACAAGTCAACAGTTGGTTACCTTTCATTTAACACTATACCATCGTTGGAGATTTTCTTCCCCATTTCCTATTTAAGAAATTCCCATCTTGGGTCACATTGTCTTGGGAAAGTTAATTAGTCTAGTAAATTTATTTATGGTGAAGTGTGAATTCTTGGGGTGGATGAATGCTATGTGTTTTCATCTGTGCACATGGATGACAAAGCCTTAGGAAAAACTACACACACACATATATACACACACATATATACATATCCTGTATGTCTATACACATATATACATATATTTCATTTTATTCAAATGTATTAAAAATAAAATTGTCATATTAAAACAAATAGAAATATTTTAAACTGGAAAACCAAATTTACACTAAATATTAAAATAGAAAACTTTAAATGAATCTCATACTTTTTGCAGACTGCTATAATTGTGTTTTCACAACTCCTGAGGGCACAATAACATTCCTCTGTCATTAGGGGCACTTCAAGGGAAATGTTTCACAAATGATGGCTTAAGTATTGACTCTTTCAAAATAATCTATTCTGGGGCTATAGAAGGGGTCTTAGAAGCCTCATCTTAATAAATGAGAACTCATTCAATGTTTAGTGGTGAGATTCAGGTATTCCTAGAGTAGCCATACAAGTTACAGAAAAATAGAGATGCAGAAACAGATACTGGAGGATAAAACAAAACAGAGACTGCGAGTGGGAGTTAGAAAAGAGAAATCTAGGTCCTTTCCAAACACATTAATCTAGAAAATCATTTGACTAGCTCTTTTTTGCCTCAACTTTCTAGAATGAGATTAAGCAAGTTCAAGCTATCTCCAGAATAGACTTCATAATTTTTGTACAGGGACATCTTGGTAGGCTAAATCTGTTGAAAAAGATACTTTATGCTGAGATGGCATGCCACAAGTATATATATAATTAACAAATATATCATGTATATATTATTTAAATATATACATATATTTTTAATCCCCACCCCCATAAATATATTTTTACTATTCATAAGATGAAATGAAGAGAAGAAAGGATGCAAAGGAAGAGAGATGATGAAGACAAAAGGAAGGGATATTTACAGTCTTTCATCTTTTGTCTGTCTTGGGACTATTTTGACACCCTTGGATACTTTGACACTTTAGATGTCTCTGGGAAGGTAGGATGGTACAGCAGGGGATTCAATTTTTTCTTGCTCATAAAAACCACCTGGAGTGTTTGCTAAAATTTCACAAACTTAACCCCTATCCCAGACTTATCCAGTCAAGATTGCTAGACAGAGGCCTGGAAATGCATGTTTTTATCGAGTTCTTTAGGTGATTCTTTGAATCTGAAATAGATGGGAAACACTGATACAATAGAAACAGACAGATGCTTTGAGTCAGAGAGATAAAAATAAGAAGCTCAGGCACTTACTAGTTGTGCAACTGTGAGTGTATCAGTTTCTATATCTCTAGAATGGAAATCACAGTGCTTTCTTTTTCTTTCTTTCTTCCTTCCTTGCCTCCTTCCTTCCTTCCTTTCTTTCTTCCTTCCTTTCTTCCTTCCTTCCTTCCTTTCTTCCTTTCTTGTTGGAGTCTCACTCTGTTACCCAGATTGGAGTGCAGTGGCCGCAGCTGGCCACTGCAGTCTCGACCTGCTGGGCTCCGGCGATCCTTCCGCCTCAGCCTTCCGAGTAGCTGGAATTACAGGTGCCCGCTACCACGCTAATTTTTTGATGTATTGTAGAGATGAGGTCTCGCCAAGTTGCCCAGGTGGGTCTCGAACCTGCACAGTGGTTTCTTTCTTATAGGACTGAACCAAGTCACTTAAAACCATCCTGATGACAACACCTGACACAAAGCAGACATACAATATGGATTTGCTTCCCTCCCATTCTTTTCTATCCAGGAACCCAATGTTTGTTTTCTATTTTCCTCTCAATGCTAGTTACTTGGTGCCACTCCATAACTCATGGGAAGATTGTGCTCTTTTTCTTTTTTTCCAGTGAACGCAGATGTTTAGGCAGTATCAACAGGCATAACAAGTGAAATGGCAATTCTCTGAGTTCAATAGGATTAGGCAAACATCTATGCTTATATTGTTTTTTGCATCTCATCTTTGGAGAGGTTATTTTGATAAGTAGCAAATATTCTAGTATTAAAACCCCAAATAGTTCTCCCCAAATAAAACAAACGAAAAGACCCAACACCCCCCCCCAAAAAAAAACTTCAATGAAGCCTAACCTTCAAACCTTATTTCATTATTCTTTACAAAAACTTAAAACTGAAAATGGAGAAATATCAGTCCCTGGAGAGAAACACAGCAAGAAGGAAGAATATTTTCATACTAATAGAATAAAGTGAATACAGTTATTTCATTGGCAAGGTAATTTTTTTAAAACATATGGGGTTCAATTCTGGGTTAGGTATACAAATAAGGTAATTTCTTAAAAGGAAAGGTCAGTTGTGTCTTCAGGGTATATTTTATAAACATCTATTAATATCATTGTATAACAGACAATGCTAGATGCTAGACTATACATAGTTCCTGACTTGAAGAATTTCACAAACTAGTAGAGGAGATAGGACTGGTGCATAAAGGTAAATGTATAGCAGAAATATATTATAATAGTGGTCTGAGTAGCTCTAACAATTTTTCATTTTCATGATGTATACTAACTCATTAACTTTCAGTCAACTTTGGAATCAAAACTAGATATGTTGCAATTATAAATCAATATTTTGTCATCAGTCTCAACAATACCATTAAAATCAAATTATAATCTACACTGTTAGTGTTGTAACAAAAAATGCATAACAGTTCTTAACCCACTTTGCTAATACATTTTACATGGCAGCCTCTAATTAACTCACCACTCTCGCCAGCACTTATTAAATCCTTGTTCATAAATAGATTGTAGTAGTCTCTACACCTCAAAGTAAAAGGGGATTAACATTTATTGAACATCAGCTAGGCACCAATTTCATTACACTAGTTTTCCATACTCAAGGCTACAGCAAGTTGTCTTCTAAGGATTTCAAAACAAGGAACATATGATTGCCTTATGAAGCCTAAACGAAAAAGTCAGCACCTGGTAGAGGAAATTAACCAGCCTTAAAAGAACCAGGTTAAAATAATAGAGTGGAAATGTCTCAAGTGATCATGCCAACATAACCTACATGCTACAACTGCATGATAAGATTGAGTCATAGATAATGGTATTAATAAACAAAAAGAAAGAGAAAACATACCAACTGAGGCTAGTCAGAATATGCATAGTTAGTAAGTCCAAGAGAATGTAGATAAAGACAGAGCCAATATATTCTAGCACTGCCTGAGAGGCAAGGCATCTTTATCAACAAGAATTAGGAGATCACTCTTCTCATTTTATAAACGTCTAGAAGATGTTGTAAAAGAGGGCTTTTCCCAAGGTCATTATATTCCTATGGTTTCAACTTTTTACTCACCTAAGTAACTTTATGACTGGGACTTAACTTCCTAAAGAGAGCAATGACAGAAAGCACACATTAATGAGGAAGACTTCAAAATATCTGATTCTGGGGATACATATTTTTCCTTATTAAAAGTGTCTACTTCTTAGGGTCTGGATAAGAGTGTTTAAACCTGCTATTTCATGCTTTGCTTATAGTGTAATGTTCGTTTTAATATTTCTATGAGTTTTCCAGGCTGGAGCAGAGGGGCATGCTTACATTTTTGGATCATTTTTGTCTCTAAATTGCTAAATTTGCCTACTTTGGGTCTTGTGTCTTTTTTTTTTTTTTAATCTCTGCTATTGATCCTGGAAACGCAACCTCTTTTCTTCATAACCCCCCCCCCACACACACACACACAAATGTACAGTATATACAAGGCCAGAGTAGGCATGGAAGCTTCCCTGAAGTTTTGAGATAATGGCACTTTAGGGCAGTGCAAACAAGATTAAGGTGAGCCTTAGGTATCCGTGTTTTCTTCTACCACTCTAGTCATTTTTTTCTCTGCTATTTCCTTCCCCTATTCTCTACTTCTTCTCTTCCGGAAGTATCTACCTGGAGATACACACACACACATTTTTCCATTTTCTTGTGACAAGATTTCAACTTTCAGCAGCACCACCTACCCACAATCCAACTGAAGTTTAGGCATAGTTACTGGTGAGAATATTTTTGTATAAGTCCTCATTTGCAACCCAGTTTCAGTATGGTTCAGTTCAGATTTCAAGTTACGGTAACATTCTGTCTATATTTTTGCAATTTGGTTTGTTTCTTAAAAATTGATCACCCTTGGGACTGTTATAGACTAGATCACTTGGCTTTCAGAGCAGGGACGTAGATACAGGATTTGAGGTCATTCTTAGTCTTAGCTGTACTACTTGCCATTCACAGTACAGGCTCTATCTGTCATAGATTCTTTTTTTCTTTTTTCTTTTTTTTTTTGAGTTGAAGTCTCACTCTGTCACCCAGACTGGAGTGCAGTGGCATGCTTCCGGCCACCGCAGCCTCAACCTGCTGGGCTCTGGTGATCCTTCCGCCTCAGTCTTCCAAGTAGCTGGAACTATAGGCATGCACTACCACGCCCGGCTAATTTTTTATTTTATTGTAGGGATGAGGTCTCACCAAGTTGCCCAGGTGGGTCTCGAACCCGTGGCTCAGGCAATCCACTATATCTTCTGTTATCTCCATGTCTCTGATTACCAGGGAAAGTAGCACAGATAATGTCTTATAATGATTACGGATCCAACAATGTCTACAAGATGTAGAAATTATTACTTATCTAATTTTCCAGCTTACAGAACTGAGGCTGAGTGGAGTTTAAGGTACTTTCCCAAAAATACCCAGCATGTAACAAAGTTAGAATTTATTTTAGGTCTAACACCATCCTTGTTTTCTTTCTGTAGCACCAATGAAGTTTTTATTTTATTGAGTGCCTGTTTCTATGTCTAGTGGTGCAAATGTTCCTTAAACTAAAATACAAACAATCATTCACAAAATCCTTTCCACAACTCTGCTAAGATATTACTCTAATGTAGGATCATTAAAACTGTTGTTCTTCAAAAGTTCATAGAGTCATCCTTTGTCAAAACGACTAACAAAACTGCCTTCACTTGTCTAATTTACTTCCAGTACACATGATGCAAATACACTGAAGCCAGTTGTCCCAGTTCCCCAAAGCAGGCATGAGATCAGGTCCTTGTGGTTTTTTTGGAGTGAATGTGTCATAAACTAGAACATGGTTGTATGCACATGTACACAGCTCGGCCCCAGGAAATCCACTGCAGCTTGGACTTGTGCTTTCTTAAAATTTTTTTTTTTTAATTTTGAAGATGTGGGGTACAATTCAGGGTTAGGTATACATATGTTCATTATGCAGGTACCCTTGTTGATGAAGTGTGCCTGCCCTTTCCCCCACAGATTCCCACTACCGCCAGTCCCTGGACTTGTGCTTTCAAGAGAAAATTGGAGCAACCAAGTTCAAACAAGGAGTTAGGATGCACAGAAGGTCTTTGGCAACATTTATTTGGTATGTTCTAGATTGCCATATTCAATCTTATCTATGGTTCTGGTTCCAAATGTAAATTATCTTGATAAATGTGCAAGCTACATATGGGGAGCAGGAATAATTGCACATATTTAGGAATGGGGCCAGTTATACACTGCCCCTTTAGAGATTAAGTTCTCTCTAGTGTAAGTCTGGCACAGAATCCAGAGTTAATACGTGTTTGAAGAATATGATTTCAGTTGGAAATTTTGGGGAGAGGCTTATTATATCTTGTAGGACAGAAAGGGGACACAATTCCTATCCCCATTCTATAGAGTAGAGAGATATTATAAATAAACTGTCTTAATTTCATTTTTTTTTTAACCTCTCTGGGATGCATTTCAACAAAGACTTTGCTTATTGTGCCTTTCTCTTCCATTCTGACCGGGGTCTTGAAGAAGTTCAAGTGACCACATAGGATGAGCGGAAGAAGAGGGAGGCATTAGAGGCAGGATAGATGGTAAGTTCCGAAAACATGTGGTTATAGGAGAACACGACTCCTTTGAAGAGAAGTGCATAATTCAGTAAAGGAAAGGGGATATTTCAATCACAGAGTGGTAGAGAAGAATGGCTGTAGAAAAAAGATTGGAGAGGTAGGCAAGGATAAGACCACAGAGGCTTCAGTGTTGTGCTAAAGAATTTTGGCCTTATCCTGTAGGTAATGTCTACTGGTGAAATAGGCAAAATTCCTATTTCCTTCTAATATGAGAATCAGAATAAACAAATCATCAACAAAGGTCAGGCAGAAAATTGAAAATAAAATAGGTTGAATTTGAAAGAAGAAAGTTGTTAGAGTTAGAGAAGCCTGGTTCAGATTCCAAGTGTGAACTTAGACAATGCATCTGTTTCTTCTGATAGCTACCATAACAGCAATTCCAGGGCTGTTTGGAAGAAATAAACAGTGGGTGTCCAAGCCCTTGCCTATTGCTTAGTGTATGGTTTGAAATAAGAACCAGACTCCTTTGTCATGTGACCAAATTCTAATGTATGGGATATAAGTGGAAGGTGCATATAGCCACAGAGACAGCTTACTGCACCCTCTGCTGCCTTTACTTCATAATTTTTTTTTTCTGATAGCTGGAATGTGGATAGGATTACTGGAGTCCAAGCAACTATCCTAAAACTCGAAGGAGAAGCTGCATGTTGGAGATACATAGAATAGTGGTGCAAATATTCTTTAAACGAAAACACAGTCTTTCACAAAGTCCTTTCCATAAGTCTGCTAAGATGTTATCCAATAAAATATAAGACATTAAAGATCAGTAGTCAATTATGACTGACTTCTGGATTGTGTTATATTAGAGATAAATGGACTCTATCTTGTCTGAGCACAACTATTTAAAAATTTTTTTTGTCTCTAAGAGTTGACCTGAATCCTAACTGATATAAATCATACAGCTAGTTAGTAGTAGAGCTGGACTTAAGCTCTTTTGATTTCAAATTTAGTTGTTTTTATTTTACCTCCTACAAAAACTGGCACCTCCATTTACCACATTTTTAGGGCCCCTGTGAAGATGAAATAAGGAAACAGTTAAGAGAGCTCTTTGTAAATGAGGGCTCATTTATATGTGAGCAGAAGCAACATTTTGCATCTGTGGAGAACCGTGGAAAAATACTTAATGCCTCAGCTTGCTTGTTGGTTGAACAGGTAGGACGGGGGGAATAAAAAAGCAAAAGTCATGTTGTGCTAAAGACTTGGATTCCAAATGAACCGGAAACGCCTTTGGCTGATTTTTGGGCAGAAGATGCCTTTCAAGTGGAGAAGGATGAGTTACTCTTGAGCCTCCAGGACCTCTCTGACTAGCTGTGGTTTAATGCTGCCCAAACTTTTGTGTAAATACACCTACAACTTAAGTAAAATAGGAAGGATTGGGGATCTGAATTGCCCTAGTTGGTATATTCTCAGTGTCCAACATCTGCTCATGAAGGAAATTGTGTTAGTAATAAGTCAAATTCCTAGTGTTGGGATTTGAGTTGCTTCAGGAGTGAGTGGCCAGGTTTTCAGAGACTTGTTTGCTTTATGAAGAGTATTCGGGCAGTCTTTGCTGACCAGAAGTCTCTCACAAACAACAGGTTTTCACACAGGGCTTTTCATATTTTCTGTCTTGAGCCAGGCTCAAATACCAAGGAGTCCCTTGGGGGTATTTTTGCAAGTTTGCTCTTTTTCCTTTTGCAACTGGCAAACAGCAACAAAATCCAATGCTTAGAAGGCATGCATATGCACTGAACACTTTGTTGGGCTCCTTTGAAAGGTGTGGGGTTGCATCCCAAAACAAACCACAGTGCTGGAATATGCTGAAGATGTTTTCAGCCCTCATCGCATAATTCAGGACTGGTGATACCCCGATGTGAAAAGATAGGGCAAAATAGAGTCATGACACAAGAAGTAGGTCAAAGAATACAGTGACTTAGAAGTGAGGTGAAGAAATCACAATGATGATGATGATATCTAACACTCACTGAGTATATTCATGTACCATGTGTTGTTCTAGCACTTTACATGTGTTATATCAATTAATTCTCCAAAAGATGCTATGTGCCAGTGATATTAAAACTATTTAACAGCAAGTCAAACGTAGTACAAATGAGTGAGATCAGATCTTGCCTTGGTGCTTGGGTCTGTGACCTGGAAGCCCCAGGCTATGCCAGATACTAACATTTTAGGCACAGTAGCTTCTGGATTGTGGAGGAGGATTAGAGTGGGAAAGATAGTGTGGTTACCTTGCCAATCTTACCTCTTTCCTGCCCTCTTATCCCTTCTCTTCTCTTTCTTTATGTCCCATCTCCCTCTAATCAAACATTCTGAAGAGTGAGACAATGGTTCTCCCACATATGGAGTATACTAGCAGGGACTTTAAGCTATAATTTAGGAATAAGCAATATGAAACTAAAGTAAAGCAAGCTAGATTAAAAGAGCAGAAGAAAGTGAGTAAAAAAGGATTATCAATAATTGTTTAGATCAACAGCTCTCAAACTCTTTGATCTCAAGACTCCTTTTAGTCTTAAAAAAAATATTGAGGATCCTCAAAGAGATGCTATATATGCTTATTTATATTTTTTATTATATATATTCAAACTTGTAAATTTTATAAATAACTCATTTAAAAATAATCATAAACTATGAATTACAATATATTTTATTAAAAATTATTCTAGGCACCTCCTTTGGGTTCCCTCCCACTGTGGGAATTTTTCTGTCCTCTCAATAAATCCTGCTTCCTCACTCAAAAAATAAAATAAAAATTACTCTATTTTTCAAAATAAATCCTATTTAATGATAAATGTTTCATTGTTTTACTTTTTGGTAAATCTTTTACTTTTAATTAATTTTTTCAAACTTTCTTAATGTTTGACTTAATAGAAGACAGCTCCTTCCCTATCTGCTCCTGCATTCAGTCAGCATAATATGTGGTTTAAGTTGAAATATATGTAGAAAATTCTATCTCACACAGATATGTAGTTAAAAAAAAGAGAGAGAATTATAATAAACTTTTCAAATATTTATTCATGTTTGTCTTTGTTACTACTACAAAATTTGACAAGATAATTTCTAAAAAGTCAGTTTCAATTTGTAACTGAAGCCATAATGATAGACTTTTGATTTTCTATTACATTTAAGTCTATAAAATCTTGATCTTTGAATGGATTTTTTTTCCCATACATGATTCTGCAACATTGTGCAATGGTCCTTTAAAAAAATGAATTATTCAGATCTTCCAAGTTAAAACTAAGATGTATATTTGTTAGTATCATCACCAATCCTCAGAAAAGTCTGTAAGTATTGGGAAGTTGTCAGTTTCATGGTGGAGGATACAAGGTTTCCAAAATCTAATTTTCACTTGAAAGCTTGAATTTTATTGATTACAAATACCGTCACTTGTTTTCCTTGACTTGACAGCTCCACCTCATTCACTTGCAAGAAAATGCTTGCCAATACCCAAATTTGATTAGATGTTCTTTCAAATAAAAAATGGTATTCAATGAAAAACAAACAAAAACAATACCCCCCAAAGCAGTAATTCAGCTAGCAATTCAAACAATTGCACCTGTGATTGGAGCCAACTGTCAGACTTAGTTCTGTAGCCAAAGTGTTTTATTCATACTTCACATTTCACCACATGCAATATTAAAACATGGCTTATAATCAAGAATTGAGATTTAATAGTTTTTAGTGGTGTTTTAAGTTTATTTTTAAGTGATACTGTCATATTAAAAATTTAAAAATTTCTGTAAAAAATTCCCTGTAAATATATAATGGCAAAAAATGCTCTTCTAAACTGCAGTTGAGATATTAACTCGGTTTTTATGTTCACAGCTACATCTTCAAATTCACAATTTACTGTGTTGTTGGAATGTGGAGGTGCTGTGATTTATTTTACTGATGTTTCATTCATCAGGCGTTCATCAGTGTCAACTCTATGTGGCTTTATTAAGTTCTTAGTTATTGAGTGCCCTTCTTTAACCAATGCAATATATACTTTATTCTATAAGATGCTTCAATGACTTTGTGTGCTTGCTTTTGAGACAGAGGAAGTCTTTCTGTGTTACTCAGGCTGCTCTCAAGCTCCTGGGTTCAGGCGATCCTCTCACACCCAGCTTTGCTTTTTTATGTTCGCTTGAAAAAACTGTAACAAACACTTGTTGGCTTAAAGAACTCATCCATAGTGCCCCCAAATATTAAATTTCCTTTTCTTAAACTCTAAGCAAATTATCTCAAAATGGCGCCTCAATTTAACTGGCATTTAAAAAATTATTATTAAAAATGCTGTGTTACTTAAGACATAATAAAGTAAAATATTTTTTGGTTATAGTATTACCTTTTTATTTATGTTTTTTACATAATGTCTTTATGTTACAGTTTACTTCACTTTCTTTGATGTAGATTTCTCTCTTGCATTAGTCGGAAAACTCTGAAATGCCATCTAATAATTTTTTCAGTATGTTTGGATGTAGATGGTGCACTTGTGAGTTGAAAGAGCAAGATTTTTAATCTCCCCTTTTAAGTAAAATATTTATCGTAACATACAAATGAAGTAAGTATAACAATGTGTATTGTTTATTGTTGTGTTTTATGAAATTATATGAAAAACTTTGAATTTTAAATAAGTGATTTTTGACAAAAATGAGGTTATAGGGATTATTACAGTTATAGTGAAAGATAGTTAATAAAAACACAGTAGAAGTGCTAGGAATAAATCTGCATTAATCTCTGAAGATGTGCAAATTTACTCTGCATCTGAAAATTCTAGAAAATGTAATACATAAATGTACATCTCATTCACTGTCAGAATAATGACATTGCTATATTTTATAAAGAATCTGAAAAAGACCAGCATATCATTAAAAATGGAGAATAAAAAGGTCAAAGAACTCTTAATGTTACTTAAAAATAGTTTTGATCTTACAGATTTCCTGAAAGTGTCTTGCGTCATTGAATTACATTTTAAGAACTTACTAGAATTTAAGGTTAAATTCTTTTTATAGACTGGAAGAAACATGATGTATAAATTGGTTAGCACGATGAGTTGCATTTTATCACTCCCCAAAATACAAGGGGGATCCCCCAGAAACTGAAATTTATTTATTAAAAAGCATATTTATTCTTACATGTTTAAACTTCAGTCACCTTCAAAGTATTCTCCATTTGATGTAATACACCTATCAAGACATTTTTTTCACTGTTCAAACAGTTTTTGAACTTGTCAATTTTGATACCTTTTGGTGCTTCTGCTGTTTTCTGTTTCATCTCTTCCACATCAGAAAACATTTCCCTTTGAGGACTTTTTTTCCCTCAGAAAACAAAACAAAAGTTGCTCAAGGTGAAAGCAGATGAATGGGGAGTGTGTGGCATTGGAGTCATGCTAGTTTTGGTCAAAAACTGCTGAATACTCAGTGCAGAGTGAGTATGTGTGCTTGTAAATCATTCGTCATGAAATGGGGAAATGCGTTGAAAGAATCTCCAAAAGAAATTCCCTGAAGTGGAACACAGCCTCTCACAACAATGTTAGCTGGTACACCAATGCCAGTGGATTCCTGTTCTAGGAAACCTGGCCTACCAGAGAAACCTGTACTACAAGGGACCTGCCTTTCAAAAGATAGTTCTGGTTTTCCTTGTATGTTGAAGTCCTAACCCCTAGCATATCAGAACATGCCCTCATTTGGAAATAGGGTCATTGCATTTGTTACCAGTTAAGAAGTTACACTAAAAGAGGGTGAGCCTACTCCAATTCGCTTGGTGTCCTTACAAGAAGAAGAGAGAATCTCACAGGGAAAAGATGGCCATGTGACAATGGTAACAGATACTGGAGTGTTTCTACCGCAAGTCAAGGAATGCCAATGATTGCCAACCACCACCACAGGTCAGGAGAGAATGTTAATAGAGTCTTCAGTAGGAGTCAACCAACCTTGCCCATACCTGGAATTCTGCCTTCTGTCCTCCAAAACTAAGATAGAAAAAGTATCTGTTGTTTTAAGCCATCAGTTGATGGTGCTTCATTATGACATGAGGAAACTAACACAATTAGACTACATTGAACTTGCCTTGAAGAGCTGTAGGTGAGTTAGACATTAAAAATTTGGAAAACCATCCACCAACAGCTCTTGTTAGTCTGCCATCATCAGATGTTCCATAGCCAAGGCCACAGGAAATTGTTTCACTCTTTGAAGTCCTGTGGCTGTTTAAAAGAAGGCACTGCCTTCCCTTGCTTACAGAAACCCAAACTACTATATTGATAACTCGAGGCTTGCCTGAATTTGTAGGGGACCAAGACATTGGGTCTGGGTCATGTTTTGTCTCTAGCTTAGCTTCAAAGTGGTTATTCTGAGTAATGCTTAAGGTAGAAAGGAAAAAAAACCCATTAACCTTCATCCTTATACTGAGACCATCATCCTGAGCCCTGATATGCTTTCCTTAGATCTCTCCTTCAATATTCTCTTTAGAACTCTTCCCTATTTTGTGTCATTCAGTTTGGTATATTTGAATTTGGCTTTCTTCCCAGTGTACAGCATTCCCTGATTTATATCAAACTTTCTTAGATAATTTCTATCACCGAAGGGAAAAGGGAAGGCAAATCACCCTTAGGAAAAGTGGAGTGCAGATGATTATAGGTTGACTCTGTTTAATAGATAAGAAAATTCAGATGACAGAGAAAGACACTCACTTTGGTTAATACTAAAGCACAAAGTGAAAATAATTATTAACCAGAAAAGCTTTGATTTCCAGTCTCTGTTGCTTTAACTGGCAGCCTCCTCTCCCTCCCAGAAAACAACCTCATCTCTATTGAAGCCATCTTCGACATGAGACCTCCCAATGACTTTAGCTTCAGAGGTTAGGAGCTTTTCCTCTGCAACAAAACACCGCCTCATGCCTTTCCTCTCCTTGTTTAACTAATTCATGGTCACTACATGTGGGTTACCCTGGTATTACGCTTTTGGTACAGACACAAACTATTTTGCCACAATTAATGTTTTGGTCAACAATGTGCAGACTTAAAGCCCTGAGTTATATGACTAGGCAAATAAAACCAGACCACAAAATTTGGTCTACTCTGGTTGGCTATGATTCACCCATATGGGCAAGCCAGCAGTCTTGCTGTTATCCTAACACCCCTAGGAAAATCAGACTGTCATATTATACTTCTTTGTCCCTTTATACAGATGCAGAGTCAGTCCGTTGAAATTGTGGAACTCAAATATTTAACTTGTGTAATGCAGTGGAACGACTTCAACAGGTAGAGATTAGTCAAGTATCCAAACTGAAAAACATTCACACATCACTTAGAGAAGTGTGAGGTTCTGGCCATTATCGCAGGAAGAGAGCAGCTTGGGAATCCATGATATTTACAGATTCCAAAAAATTAGATATAATAGGTCTTTTTTTTTTGAGAAGCTCAAACTTAAAACTAAAAATTATTGATTTTATGAATAAATGTATTTTCTTAAATGATTTAGAAAGCTCTGTTTATTCATTTACCGACAGTGTTTAGAATATATAGTAGCCAGTATGTCTGCAGATATATTTATGTTGGACTGTTTGGCTTGGCTTCACCTCTGCAATAATTTATAACAGTTTCAATGTAAACTCACCACTGAACAGGTCAGAAAGGTCCTGGATTTTAACCATCGTTGTTGTAGATAAACCCCTAGAACTACTCCCACCACAGAGTTCCAGCTCATCCCTAACTATCGGGCATGTGGAAATTTTTCACTTGGGAGAGTTTAAATGTTAAGGAATTTTAATTCATTTTCTTGTTTCACAACTTTGTGTCCCCTTCTAAAAATAGGTTGTATTTCTTTTTAAGAAATAAATCTTTAGAAACCCTTATTGAATTAAAATTGCATTTTCTCATGTTTTTGAATTAATGAAAAAGATAAACTTGCATATATTTATTTATGATACCTCCATATAACTGACATATCCTGGAAAAAAATGAGAGTATAACTTTGACTTTTAGGCATTTTCTTAATACATATCAAAGTCAATCAGCTAACGAGAAGTGTTAGTGTTTGGGTTGTAATTTTGCTTTAAATTTTTTTCCCTAAATTTTCTAGATATTTTCTAGGTAGATTGTATATTAGGCTATGTATACTTCTAGATATAATGTTGACATATTCTTAGTGTCAAAATGTCCTTATTGTTAGTGAATTATATATCAGTCATGAAATCAGATAATACTTTTAATAAAATTTAAAAGCTTAATTTTAACTACAGATACATTTATTACATTGGCAAGTAGAGAAAATAGCATTTTTCCCAAGGGAAAAAACCTAACTTTTTAAATAGTTTGCAATATGGATTTGAGAAAGACTGAATATTTTTCAGAGAGATTAAATTTATAGAGAAAGGACCACTTACTAGTGTGCAAGATGTAAACAGTCCTGTATCTTATGATGAATAATTCTCGCAAAAGATGTCTTATAATTAGAAATTGCCTAGTGTAGTGTGCCGACAAACTGTTTATCATATTGTTTTGCTAACATTCATTGTTCCTAAGTTCATTCATTTATTGATTAAAAAATATATATTAAGCACCTACGAGGGTCATGCCCTATGGCAGTATTTTCTTCTTCTCTCATGATTTTGCAAAGTGTGTATTGTCACCTTGGGTTTACAGATGATGAAAGGGAAGATTTGAGAGATTATTTAAGTTGCTTGATATTCACACATCTAGGATATTGTAGAGGCAGGATCTGAGCAATTGTAGATAATTATAATCTGTCTGTTTCCAGAACAATGTTGGGTGGTTGTAAAGTTGAGTTTGGAATAAAATAGATTAGTATGTGTATTTGGATGGGGCTACTCACCAGCAATATGACCTGAGTCAAGATGCTTATCCACTTAGGACTTCAGTTTTCTCCTGTTCAATTTGCACCCACTCTCCCCTCAACCAACTTGCCAAGATGCAAAAATCTGTACTCTGAATGTGGGGCTGAGTATTTTCCTCCAGGTTTATATTTGAAAGGCAAAAGGAAGCTCATGATTATTGAGTTTGCCAAGATACTCCTTAGGAATCTGACAATCAAAAACAAACAAAAACTATACAACATTAAAATGTAAAACATAAAATAGATTTATAATACTCGACAAAAAAATAATTAGAAAAAGAAACATAAAAATAGCAATAATCTTATATCTATTTTCCACTAACTACTATTAATATTTTGATTAGCATCTATATAGAGAGATGTTCGAGTGTGTACATATATTAACACACAAAAGATCATTCGCATTTACACAAGTAGGATAATGCAATTTTATTTACTTTATTTTACTATATTTAGGTTAGAAAATATAGTTTATTTAAAAACTTAATTGGAAAAAAGAGAGAGAGGAGCTTCATCTTCTAAGATAGGGGAGGGGCACAAAGCTTAAGAAAACATGTCCTGGGTCAGGCTCGGTGGCTCAGCCTGTAAGCCCGCGCCTTGAGGGGCCGAAGTGAGTGAATTGCCCGAGCCCATGGGTTTGAGACCCGCCTGGGGAACTTGGCGAGACCTCATCTCTACAATAAATCAAAAAAATTAGCCGGGCGTGGTAGCACACGCTTGTAGTTCTAGCTACTTGGAAGGCTGAGGCTGAAGGATCGCCGGAGCCCAGCAGGTCGAGACTGCAGTGGCCAGGAGCGGCTACTGCACTCCAGTCTGGGTGACAGAGTGAGATTCCAACTAAAAAAAAAAAGAAAACATGTCCTGACTGTAGCTCATAGAATACTTGGTCACACCATGCTTAGCAAAGTAATGACCCATGCTGCAATTTTAATAAAACTATGATATGGACATAAAGTTTCCAAGTGCATAATTTTAATGACTGCAAAATATTAAATGTATGGATGAATAACTTTTAATTTAATATCAAATTGATAAGTCATTAACTGAAAAAAGTGTCCTTGTATATTTTCTTTCTTTTGTGATAAGTTTTATAGGAATAAATTCTAGAAATAAGATGTATGAATGAATATGTATGCCTCATTTAACTGTTACAAAATGCAAACTGCTCTTTAGAAAAGTTATGTGAATTTATATTTTTAGAATGTGAGTATCCATTTTCTAATCAACACTGATTTTCTCTACTTTTTAAAAACAGTTGCAAGCATAATATATGAAAAAATATACCTTTTAATAATGATTCATTTAGAACAATGAGAATAAACATTTTTAAAGCATGCTTTTTTATTTTAGAACAGTTTTACATTTACAGAAAAATTATGAAAATAGAAAATTCCCAGAAAACCCTTTCCTCCATTATTAACACCTGACACTCATATGGGACATGTGTTAAAATTAATAAACCACCACTAATACATTATTAACTACAGTTTGTGCTTTTCTACCCAGATTTTGTTAGTTTAAGCTAATGACTTTTTTCTGTTCTGAATCCCATCTAGGATACCACATTACTTTCAGTAGTCGTGTCTTTTTAGTTTCCTCTTTACCTTGACTGTTTCTCAGATTTTCCTTATTTTTGATGAGTTTAGCAGTTTTGAGTTATATTAGTTAGGTGTTTGTAGAATATATCTCCACTGAGATCTGTCTGATATTTTTCTCATGATTAGATTGGGATAATGTGGACAAGAGAGGTCAAGTACCACTTACATTGCTGCATATCCAGAGTATATGCTGGCAACATGACATATAAATGCTGAAGTTAAACTTACTCCCCTGGTGGAAGTCATGTTAGCCAGGTTTCTGCACTATGGAGTTACTCTTTGTTCTCCCTTCCCATACTGTACTCATTGGAAGGAAGTCATTATGTACAGCCCCACGCTTAGGGTGGAAGACGTTATCCTTCTTCTACTTGAGGATTGAGTATCTACATAAATTATTTGGAGTTCTTCTGCAATGGAGTTTTGTCTATTCTATATTTATAAATGAATTTATTCATGTTTATATCAGTATGACTCCATGGGTATTTGTTTTTGCATTACAATCTGATACCACTTTATTTGTTGTTCAAATTATTCCAACTGGCTACTGGGAATTTTTTAGTTGGCTCCTGTGTCATGTTGTCACACCCTCATCATTGTTCATCCCTTTCTTTCCTCCATTTCTCCCTCTTTCCCTCCTTTCTTCCCTTCCCGTTCCTTCCTTCCTTCCTTTTTTTGAACATTTCCTTACTTTCTGACACTACAAGGTACTCCAGAAACATTGTGTGTATTATTTTTCCCAGAATGAACCAAACTTTAAAAATATGTAGCTCTGGTTTTATTGTTTATTTATTTGAGAATTTTCCATTTATGTTATTTATTCATTTTTATTAAGATCTTTGTTTGTTAGTAGATTTAAAAAAGTTAGACATCTCTAAGACAATTCAATATCACTCATAAGTGGATCCTGAACATTTATCATAATACTATAAGAAAGGGATTGGCAGTATCCTGACACTGCCAGGTGACACAACATCCATAAGATTACCTGATGTCAAACCAAGCGAAGTGGGGGCCAAAGATAGGTACAAACTTAACCTATATGATGACTATTTAGATGCCTAATCCTGAATTGTATCCCACATCTTTAAAATAAAAAATAAGACAATTAAATAACCTCAATTGAAAAGATGTAATGTATTCATTAAATTCCCACATTGAGATAGTGGTGGGTAGAATGTGGGGTGGGGGGAGAGAGACAGAGAGAGAGAGAGAGAAAATAATCTTTATCCCTTAAACTATCAATTGCTAGGCAGTTTCTTGCTTTTATTATCTAATACAATTCATTGTTAGTTTACTGCATTTGTGTAGTGTGTCTTCTTCTGTCACAACACTAAAAAAGTATTTTGATTCATTCTTCACTGATGTAATGGAAAGTACCTTGCATAAACAGCCATCATTTACTGGAACATTTATAAGAAAAAATGCTGCAAGAGTTATGTATCTTACTAAATACCATGCTGGATTTTTTACATATATTATTCACAAACCTCACAAGAACCCTGAAAGAAATATATACAATTAGCTTTGACATACAAATAAGAAAATCAAGTCTTTAAAAGAATGTATTGTCCAAGGTCAAACTTCTAAGAAGTTACAGATTTGGCATATAAAGCAATAAGTCTCTGACTTTACTATCCATGCTCTTTGGTCTTCTCCGTGTTGACAAATTATCAAGGGGGAAAAAAAACCCAGAAAAATACAGGTATTCTGAGTAGCTTGCTTGCAAAGTGGAATATACAGAAGACATGAATAACTAAAATAACATGTCTATATTACTTAATACACAACATGCCTTCAAGTGACTTGACTTATCTTTGCTTACTTAGTACTTATTCTTTGCAAAAGATTGATTTGATTGGGCAGGCTTACCACTGTCCTATACGAAGGCTTTAATCAGGAAAAGATGGGTGATGAGCACCAAGCCATTTCAGATATGGCTGAACTCTGTCTTGTCCACCCCTACCTAATTATGTTTAGTTCATTTACCGCTTCAATCATGCATGGATGGGGTGTCAGCATTGTCTTCTTTAACACATGATGTAAGCTTTAAAATTTGTAAAAGTGTTAGTTGAGTCTATTCTCTTAAAAGAAAAAAGAAGTGATAGTCTGAGTTGTGGTAATCTCCTGAGACCCCATAGGATCCTCCTATGGCTGATCTAAGTAAAGTATATTCTAAGCCTGAAAGTAGAAGGGTAGGACAAAGGGTGAGGGTACAAATTCAGAAGGAGGGGGATGGTTGAGAGAACAGTATGTCAGAGGAGGCAAAAAGTAATGGGATCAAGACCTCTGATGAGCGGGGTGACTGGAGCTCACCTCTAGATGAGAGAGCAGATGGTGTGAAGGCCAGTTTTCAAGATGTCCCCAATAATATTCACATTCTGATGTTTATTCCCTAGTATAGTCCTCATCCAAATTATACCAGTGTTGATCTGTGTGGACAGCAGTGTATGGTAGAAGTTGTGGTATGTCACTCTTGAGATTAGTTTATAAGAGACTGTGGCCTCCTTCTTAGGAGAATTATCTCTCTCTAATCATTTACTTTATTAGTTTGTTAAGACAAGCATTCTGGTACCTCCTCCTTTTCTTATAAAGGCACCCAGTCAGATCAAGTCTCCATCTTTATGACCTAATTTAAACTTAGTTACTTCTTAGAGATTATATCTCCAGATGCAGTCATGCTAGAATTTAGGATTTCAGCGTAAATTTGGGGGAGGCCACAATTTAGTCCATAATGTTTTAGGAAAATCCAGCTACCATATTAAGAGGACACTTAGACAACTGATGAAGAAGCCCACATTGGCAAAAACAGAGACCAACAGCCTGACTAAGAACTAAGACTTGCCATCAAACCATGAAACTTCCTCCATCCCCTTCAAGACTTCACCTAACTGAAGTCTCAACTGATAGCTTCACTTCAGCATCATGATAGAACCTGAGCCAATACCACCTATCTAAACTAGTTCCAGATTCCTGCTTCTTGAAATTCTATGATGTAAATGTTTGTTGCTTTAATCTAAGTTTTAGGGAAATTTATTGCATAGAAACAGAATACTAATAAATATGGGCAGAATAGGCATATAGGTAAGAATAATGTTGATTAACTAATACACGTTGGTCCCAAGTTTGCTGTAAATATGAGAGCAGTAACTTTAGCAGAAGGATTTGAGTTGAGATGAGTTTGGAGTTAGCATAATGGAAAGAGCAGCCAAACAGAAGACTGGAAAAAGATCTCTGAGGGTCCAGCTGATGTTGCAGACATCTGAGGTGTCCAGCCACCTAGATGTAGAGGCAAAGTTTTGTACTGTAGCTGTGGTAGAAGACAGAGAATACAAGGGAATTGAGGATATTGGTGAACAAGAGTAGTTTCATTATCTGCCCTGGATACTCTGCTTAACTGTGGCTGGAGATTTCACGACAGCTGGCCATGTGTTCAACTTGTGCATGCCTTCTTCAATCTGACTGAGGGAAATATGCCCACTTGGACATTTGCCTCACCCTGAGGGCACAATCTCACTTTATTTGTCCTGGTTCCTATTATCCTGGGCTTATCACTGTTTCCTGAACTCTTATTCTAATAGCACTCCCAGCAATCCTGTGAGGTCTGCCAGTCATGGACTGTTTTTCTGAGCTGAGGTCCAAGACCGCTAAGTGATTAATCCAGAGTCTCACAGCTAGCCAGTGGCACAGCCAGGCCGAAGACTTGGGGCTTCTGCTTCCTTGTCTTATGCCATTTTTTTTTCTTTTTTAGATTTTCCATATTCTGACTGTGCAAGACCAGACTCAACAGGTACATTGGGAGCAGGCCACTGAAAGATGAGCAAATTGAGCTCCATTTAGGATTTGTGCATCCTAATATTGTAAAATATTTTTCTAACATTTTGGGTTTGGCATAGCAAATTGTGCCAACATTCTTTTCCTTTCATTTTAAAACCCACATGTATTTTCAGGGAAATTAAGCTCATATGTTTCTGATTCATTTGCTGTATAACTCATCAAAATATTGTTTTATAACAGTCCTTGGCAGTCCATGAAACCTTTTAAAATATAGACTTTTTCCCTCTTGCTACCATGGAAGCCATGTTTTACCAAGAGCACAGTACGAATTAACTCTAAAGGGTTTTCCAAATAAACTGTACACGAATGCTTAAAGACTTAATTGGGTTTTCTGCATCATCGAGAATGCAAACCAACAAATTTCCATTGAACACACACTATGTATATGTTAGCTGTGTTGGAAATCTAGAATTACGAAGATAAATGAGAGGTGGCCCTGAGCTTCAAACAGATGCAGTGATAGAGTTAGAGAACAGTGACAGTCAAAACATTTGTTGAGCACTTTGAATGTGCTTGCTATTGGGCTAAGCCCCTTATAAACATCATATCATGCAGCTACTGTATGTGCTGCTATCTTAATTTTACATATAAGAAACTGAGGCTTAAGAAGTTTACCAAGTCAAGTCATAGAGTTGTTTGGCAGTGAATTCAAGAACTCAATCTCTGGAATTTGTTTGCAAAGCCTAGTCTTTTGAGCTGTTATATAGATTGGGAAAGGAAGATCCAGAAAGGCTAATCTTCAGGCCCAAATTGTTGGGGGAAGAGGTAGAACTTCAGTGAGTTTCATTTCCAGTAATGACATATAATTTATTTCTCATTAATTTTTAATTTCTCCTGGGTTGCGTTTCCAGAATTCTTAGTCAAAGATCATGATCATGCAACAAGAAGTCCTGCTTATGCCTTGTGGGTGGCTTACCTGAGATATCGGCTCCATAATCATGTGAGTCAATGTGCCTTCTCAAATAAGGGGGTCCTCTCAGAAAACCTCTGTCATGACCACACTTTACAAGAAATCACAGTGTACTTCCTCCAAGTCAATTTTGTGTCAGGCTTGATGGCTCATGCCTGTAATCCCAGCACTTTGGGAGGCTGAGGTGAGAGGATTGCCTGAGCCTAAGGATTTGAGACCAGCCTGGGCAACTTGGCAAGACCTTGTCTCTACAATAAATTAAAAAATTAGCTGGGTGTGGTGGTACATGCCTGCAGTTCCAGCAACTTGGAAGATTGAGGCGGAAGGATCGCCTGAACCCAGCAGGTCGAGGCTGCAGTGGCCATGAGTGTGCCACTGCACTCCAACCTGGGCAACAGAGGGAGACGCCTACTCAAAAAAAGAATTTCTTTTTGTATAAAAATATCCTTGTTTATATTGATTATAAACTGAGAAAGGCAACCATATTTTGAATTTTTCTTAGTGCTAGGTACTGCTAAATGCTTTCCTTAAATGACTCTAGCTTCATCTTTACAAAAACCCCCATGGTGCATATGTCAATTCCTCATTTTTCAGAGGACACAAGGTCAAGGGCAGTGAAATAACAACCACTAAGATATAATCTTCTCATATTCAGTGATGTGGGATTTGAATACAAACTAATAATTAGAGATGATTAGGAAGAAACTGGCTGGTTGTGGCACAGAATTATGCATCTTTAGAATACTCAAGTTTTATAAAATTATGAGATATCTGGAAAGAAAAAGTCTTACCTTTGGGAGCTGATGTTTCCTGTTGGCCAATGTTAGAACTGGTAGTATAAAAATAAAGAAAATAATTTGATATATATATGAAAATTACATAATACTTATATATATGTACATATGTCTGCTATGAAGCACAATTAAGTAAACACCCATTATTCCAAGATCTAGTATAATAGCAAAGCCTTTGATTCACGACCCCGATCCAACCCTATACCAACCTAGCCCAAGTAATCACTGTGTTTATTCTACCTTTCCTCTCTGTTTTCTAAAAAAAACAAAAGAATGTCACCTATTTACCACAAATAATATGTAGTTTAATTTCACTTATTTTTGAGCTTTATAGAAATGGTAGATATTCTGTGTGTTCATCTGTGATTGTTTTTAACTTGATAATTTGTTTCTAAGACTAAATTTGTTTTGTGTGGGGAGTTACATTTTAGTCATTTTCACTGTCTTAATATATTTCACTTAAAGAAAATATATATGTATAAATATACACATATAATAATTTATCATCTGTATTGTTGTCAAATATCCTTTCTTTGTATTTTATTATTACTGACTTTAAAAATATGATAATTCTTGTGCAAGCGTTAGTTGTTTGAAGGCAAAAGTTTCTCTAAGTAGTATGATTTATAATTGCTGGTTATGTAAATGTTCACAAATGTAACATAATTTAAAATCCCTTTTCAACCTAAACTTGTTATTTTCTGGAATTTAGACTCCCAGTGGAAGTGTATAAGGGTTTATTAATTCTATATCTATGTCAACTACTGTTTATTTTTTGTCAATTTGGTTGGTATATTGTCTTAATTTTTATTTCTCTTTGATATTATTAAAGTTGGATAACTTTTTAATCTGATTAGACATTAGACATCTAATGAAGAATACAAAAATGATTTCAAGAATTTAAGCAGAGGAATTTTATTTCAGGGCATTGGTTGCACAGGCAGTGGAGCTGCCAAAAGCTGATCAAGGGTTTGTAACCTCAAAACTAACAACTTCACGAAGCACGGTCAACCCTGAACTGGCTAGTAGACCAAAAGAGAAAGTTCTGTTATCAACACCAATGACCTGGAGCCACTTCAGCTCCCTTAATTTGTCCTGAAGGCAGAAAAAAGCTAAGGAATAGTGAGAAAGCAGTGAGATCAATAGTTTGAAGGTCTACAGAAAGCGAAGAACCGATAGGAGCCTCACTAAGACAAGTACTCCCTGAACGGAAGATGGGCATCAGGAAATTCAATGTGTAGATGAGAGAGTTTGAAGGAGTTACAGGTCCTGGGAATGACAATGTGTTTATGACCCATGATAATGAGTAGGTAAAGTCAAGTGGAAAGAAAAGTAACTGGTGGTCAGGAAAAAGAACAATGGAGAGGATAATGGAGCCACTTTGCTGTACAACTCTAGGGGGAACATTCACATAATCAGTCATGATCCTGGTTAGGCTAAGGTTTAAATGGTTTATATACATAGATTCTTTCTCCCACATACACATAAGCATGTGAGAGCAGCTTTTCCTTTTTTGTCTCGTTCAATACAGTATTCTTTGCAACTAGGACAGAGTCTGTCAACAGGTGCTCAATGAATATTTATTGAATGAATGAATTAAGACTGATGTCAGGGACAATAAGGGCTAGAGTAAACCTAGAGTGGAAGATGGAATTAACAGATAAACACTTTAATGAATGAGAGAAGTGACTTAGAGGTCAGTAGATGACAGTAACAAATTGGCAAAGAGATAAAAACAAGATGGCATGACCCTTTTAAGCAATAGGAGTTCCTTTGCGTTTGGTGTATATGGGTGGATAATAACCTGGCAACTATAATAGCAAGCTGGTCCTACTCTTAAGACGTGTGAAGTGTGAGATAAAAGATCCTACATTTAAAAATTCTGTAGAAAAAGTGAACTCAGACAAAGGTCAGGTAGGTTTTTATGCAAGATAATAGAGTGAATATTCTGGAAAGAGCCCAAGAATTAAGTAGAGCTTACTGATTACAGATGGGTAATTCCAAGGCACGATGGACAGCACCCGGAAGGAGGATATGTGGGTCAGAATCTTGACAGAAAAACAAATTCTACTCAGATGGTTTAATCTTAAAGATTTTTACTAAAGGATACCATTTAGCCAGGGTAGGAGGGGTTAGGGGAACCAGCAAGGGAAGCTAAGGCAATCAGAGACTAGCAATGGTTGGCAGCCATTACCACTTCTCAGTTTGAAGCAACAAGAGCAGGAAACTGTGAAAAAATCTGGTGAGAGCTGGAATGATGGAGAAAGAAATGCTTAAGGGAACATGCAGGGAACCTGCCCCTGCGGACATTGGGTGTCCCTGGTAGGTGAGACGGCATCAGTGATTAAACTGGAGGGATAGATATAAAGAGAAAGAAAGGGGGAAGAAAGAAAGAGACTGGACTCCTGCTCAAGTGACCAGAAGCCGTTTATTGAACATTATCCCAGGGCTTTTATCCCCAAACTCTGCAAAGTTTTCATCACGGGAACTCCTACTGCTATGGTTACAGAAAAGGTAGCATGTGCCTTTCACATGAACAGGTCCAGGTGCACACAGGACACCCCCCACTCTCAAGCAGATATATTCTTTAAACATAAGGAAGAACGTGAGAAAGAGCAACCACAAATTTCTTTCTGTTTCTTATCCAGTTTCTAAGTACCCTAAATTATTTACAGCTACATAACATCATTCAATACTTACACCTGAAACCAACATAATGATATATTACCTTTTGCTATTCTATGCTAATTCAAACTAGTCTCTATAAAACAGTTGCTGCTATAGTTACACTCTCCTAGCACCAACAAACCTAATTCAAACTTCACTGGTCCCCCTGAATCAAACTAAACTAACCACGCTTCTATAACAAAATGGTTACTTAAATTTTCTTAATCTATATAAACTATATTCTAAAACCTATATCTATAAATTTCTAAAATCACATCAAGAAAACCTGTGACTTGCACTAAGGCTCCTCAATGTGACTCAAAGTTACCAGTTTCAGAGTCCTCTGTTAGAGTCAAGAGGAGCCTTTCCTGGTTGCTTGTGCCAAGTGGAAAAGGAGGGAGGGAATGGGGTCAACAGCTCCCAAACAAATCCTAGTGGTCTCGGGGTCCATGGCCCTCCCTGATCCCTAATGCTCAGTGGGCCTCCGTGGCCGGATCCCAACAGGAACAGAAGGAATAGAGCCACTACCAGCATCATATCAGCAAGTCAGGGAAGGAGTATGGAGGAGAAAGTACTCCCTCCACTTTTTTCACCTATCCTCTGATTTTCTGCCTGGACCTTCCAGTGGTTGTATGCAACAGAAAATTAGGGGGCAAAGGGAGCTGGAACCAGCTATTCATCAGAGTTTGCTTCTAGGGCAGAGTGGTGAAGAGAAGGGCAAAATATGCAATTAAGGTGGTGGTAACGGGTGAATATAGGTTAACCAGCAAAGAGGGAAAGGACGTAGAGGAGGGGTAAACATAGAAGTCTGGGAATCAGAGTTCGGGTGGTAATGAGGGGCTGAGTTAAAGTTAGATGAGAGACAAGACAGTTTGGGGTTTACACTAGATGTTTTAGAGAGGGTACAAATACTCCCCTCCTTGCCTTAATAAAATCTGGCTCACTTGAGGAGTAAACTTTTTTACTTAGTGTTCCCATGATATGTTTGCTGGTAGCTCAAGCTTGATTGAGTACCCTATAGAAACATGGACTATAGTGGAGGCTTTGCAGCTGGGACAAAATCATTTTGGACAAGGACAGAAACAGATAAAGTCAGGCCATAGTGGTTAGAGACAGATGTCCCCAATCGCTCTTTGTGTCTTCAGAACACCGCAGGAACCTTAGGATATTCTTTTACCTGAAAATAACCTGAGCCTTTTGGTCTAGCTAAGCATGATTACTTCCTAAATCCTTCTCTATGTCAAATATTCTGTTTTGTTCACCATCACAATGTCTTTTTCAATCTATCACTCCTTCTCAAGTAAAATGTTTCCCTTAATATTCAACAAATTACCACCCATTTCTTAAATTTTTTCCTGATAAGATTCCCAAATAAACCTGGGTTCGGTTGCTTTTATTAAAACCTGGTCTTTAAGCAATTACTTTGAAAGTTAAGTTAGGCAAATTATTTGTAATGAGAACACCCTGCAGAATGTAGATGACCTGCGTCCTGCTGTGGGAAGGTAATAATATGCATGTGTGTCTACAAAACAACTCTTTGTGTAAAAAGAGATTATTATTGGGGCAAGAAGAGAAATATCAAGGTAATTAGGACAATGGTGTCATTGGGGAAAGAGAGTAACATTCAGCATCGTTCACCAATAGGTGCCATTTCAAAGGCAGGAATTTGAAATTTCCTCATCTGTGAAATAGGGCTAATAGTCAAATTAAGATTAGATTATAGTTCACCTTTCCCTAAGCAGTTGCTCTCAACTGGGGGCAGTACTGCCTTGTTAGGGAACATTTAGAAATATATAGTATGTTTTTTGTTTGTATCAATAACAAGGAATGCTACTGGCATTGAGTATCTGGGGAGAATGTTTGGCAAAATCCTTCAATGTGAGTACCACTTTGTCCATTGAAGAATTGTTCCACCCAAAATGCCAAAATGCTCCCATTGTGAGACACGATATCAAATATATATGAACAAGAGATTTTTCCCTCTTCTGTTTTTTAGGTTTTCCACCTAGCAGCTGCATTTCCCCATCTCGTGATCTTCTCTGCTACTCTCAGTTCTACTATGATCACTACCTCATCATTTTGCTGCTGGTTCCATTCCCTACTGATGATGTGACAGACATATTCCTTAACAAAATAACCTTCGGAGTTGAGTCTATTTGAGTAAAATCTTCAACTCCTCTACTCCTTCGCTGTATGCCTTTGAGGAAGCTCTCTAATGCTCTGCATTTAAAAATACTTCTTCAAAGAATAACTTTAATGGCATCTTCTTTGTCTTGAGTCTTTTTCAATTATAGCAGAGTATTCACAGATGCAGAATAATTCTTGCCTAATAGAAGTCTTATGAAAATTAAAGAGATAATGTCTGCAAAGTACTTCATATATAATGACACGTGGAAGACATTTAATAAATGGTTATTATTTTCTTTCTGCAGAGTGAATGACTGTATTGAATATTTCATACCAAGGTGAGAAACTCAACAGTTTGTTCTCAGAATATCTAGCAGATCCTGGCAACAGTTTGCAAATTTTTGGCAGCCAGAGGAGGCAAATATAAGTTAAATTTATAAGTCTGAATAATGAAATCATTTGAGAGGTGGCTGAAGGTTAAGAGGCTAGATTGGAGAGGAAATGTTATTCTATCTGAAGGCGTTCACCTAATCATGCACATTTTAGGATAATACCAGGTTGTATTCTCCTGAATAGAGGATTTTATGTCTAATTTCTACCACTTGCTTGCAGAGAATGGCATCTTATGTAACAGCCCCACTGTGCTTTCTGACCCTTGCTGCAAGCTCTAAGGATGGAGTATTCAGGCTTTATTTTGAACTTTCTAGACTGAGAAAACATGTCAAGCCGAAGCTGTTGTTGTAACATATTTGAACGTGGCTTTTAACAAAGTACAACTCTTCTGGAATAATTGACCAGCACTAAAATGTTCAATCTCCTAGTTAGACTTTTGTCATTCTTGAAGCAGGAAATGGTTCTCTGCAAATATTTAGAAATGCTGTGGAAACGCTGAAGTTCACATCCATGGCAACCCTCAGGATTGTGGGCTGTAAAAGGCATCATGCCTTCTTTAACAGAATTATTTAATTCCTGAATATTTGCCATAAATGAAAATATGGGGGCTGACATAGAAGAGGCAAGTTCTTCTAGTCCGTTTTCAGAAGGCCCTGTTTGACATCTGACCCCCATAGTCCTATAAACAGCAGTAGAAATTCCCTTTCCACTTAAACTGCATCTGCTGGGCAAGGTTTCAATAAAGCAGCAATTCATGAAAAGGTTCCCCCTTACTGCAAGTGTCAAAGTTCCCCTTGTTTAAGCTAACTGTTGGCAAAGTGTGCCTGGCCTCAGCTGTGAAGTTTGCCTTGTTGCCTCGTTGACAGAAATTGACTTTCCAACCAATTGTAGTATGTGCCAAAGCTCTATATTAATGTGACGATGATATGAAATGGAATAAGGTAAAAAAATATGCATTGTATCCTTTCCTAAAATGAGTCTGATCACATATATTTAATGTTATCACATATATTTAAAGGTTCTTGAAAAGTTGTATTTTCCTATATTTACTTGGCTCATGGTACAAAGATGAATATACAATAAATATGAAAAAAATACACACAGAAAGAAAAGCCACCTGGTTTGGAATCAAGAGTCTTGAATTTACACACCATCTTTGCTTCTTTATTTGCAGGAAGCTTATCATAAACAACTTAGGCTGAAACGTGACTTCTAGTTTTTCATTTTGTTTTGTTTTGTTTTTTTCACTGTGTCACTGAGGAGATAGATGGTAGAGCCACTTAGGCTGGGGAATACAGGAGGGGGTAGAAAATAATACAGGAGTTTTATTTGTTTTTTGTGAAGGAGGCAAACTATTTTAGTTTTGCAATTAGTAAGTTTGTGACCCTTGTAGAATGTTTTCTGTTGAGTTGAATACAGTCATGTGACTTTCAAACATGAAACAAAGTTTGGGTATCATCGATGTTTTGATGAGAATTGAGACCTGGGTATGGATACACTTGCTGAGAACAGGTTCATAAAGTGAGAAGAAAAGAGGGTTAAGACTAGCAACCAGAGGAAAGTCAAGACTTCAGGGTTGGTTAAGGAAGAAAATTCAGTGAGGGAGATTGACTAAGAATAAGTGCCCTGATGGGTAGAAAATTGAAAAATTCTTGTTGAGAAAGATATTTCAGGGAGGGAGTTAGGCCTGTCAGATGCATCTGAGGAGTTCAGAAAGGTAAGAAGTAAAATCTGTTCAAAGATTTCATTATTTGGAAACTCTTGGTGGTCACATTGAGGAAGAAAAACAGGCTACAACAAGGTGGGGAATGCAATCATTTCACCCAGAGAGAAGGATTATGGCTGCTTTCAAATATTTGATAAATTCTTACAAAAACTAGGATGATTTCCCATGTGTTTACCTCTACAGGACAAAATGATGAGCTATGCAAGGTCAGTTTGAGTTATATTTAAGGAGATATGCCTACTAAGTGAAATTATTAAATAAGTGAAATGGTTGCCTTAGAAAATGGTAAGGTCTCATCACAGGTATCATTTGGCAGAAAATTTCATTCCACTTCTTAGATTCTGTGAGTTTATTATAGCATCTTGGGATGCTTTCTCATCCAAATACCAGCCTACTCATTGTCCTTGCAACCTTGGGTATCCAGTAGCTCATATCTTTAGTCATCCTTCCCAGAACACAGGAGCCAGTTGCACTGATTATTATCTTTTCCTGTAATGTCCAATATCAATAGAACAGAATTCACTGTGAAAAGCTTGTGTTGAGCTGTTGTGTTGAGCTCAGACTTGAGAAAGCCCAGGACTGTCTCAGAATTTGCCAGAACTCACCAGGGGATCCTCTCAGCATCTCTAACCTCATTCTGTTGCTGCTTTGGGAGAGGACCCTTGGCATTTATGTAGGTCTGTGCTGCTTCACTAGTTGATTAAAGGAAAAATAGACACCTCTGGGGTGAAAATCTGCCTCTTACTTGGGATCAGTCTACATCTAGCTTATGGGTTTCTCAGTGGGTTTCTCAGTGGTAGTTAATAGTTGTGTTAGTACAAATATTTTTCAGGTCATGGGAGCTGTTCTTAGTAGGCTTCACAAGAGTCCATATTAGGTGCTGTGACAACAAAGATTCAAAACACCCCAATTTAAAGAGTGAAGGAAGCAGGCACTCATGCAGAAACAGCATGAAAAGACAATCAACATAAGAGCTTCAGGGGTCATAGCATGAAAAATTACGGGGTCCCATTCCCCTTCTTCCATATGTAACATATAGATTATTCAAATTCAAAATAATTTTAAGAATATCAAATTTCTTATTTGTATAGTTATAATTATTCTGAGTTTTTAAAAAATATCCTAAATATTTAAATAGTGTATGTACACAGTCCTTGCTTCTGCCTATAACTGGAAATACCCAGGTAATTATGTGCACTTAGCATAGTATTTTAAGTTTGGAGGCCAAATATGTAAAAGCGGTTTTGATAAGAAGGACTCAGTTATCTTTCACAATTAATTAATCAATGCATAATTTTATTCTTCATTAAGCAATGATGAAGTAAGTACACCAAGCACTAGATGGCAGAATGTAGATGTGAAAAAGGCAGTCAACATTACTACCTCAAAAAACCTTATGTTATTTCATCTTTCAGTGACTTTAATTTTTTTAGCATAAAACAGATTTTAAAAAATCTCGTCTTATCTCCTTGACTTACTGTGAGTCTCATATATTCTTTTGAAATAATTTAAAAGTTTTAAATTTGGGAGATTTCATTAATATTTCTGGTGACGATTTCAAATAAAGTCAACTTATGAATGTACAGACAGAATGTATAGATTTTCATAAAATAACATCACAATAAACTGTTGATGTTCATGTAAGAAAAATGCTCAGTTTTCCATACATCTCTAAGTTTGCCAATACCACTATAGCTCATAATGTCAACCAAGGCAGTTAGTAAAAATAGACAGATAGAAAGAATATACAGTATATGCATATAAGTATATATATGCTTGTATGCATATATGGAAAAAAGTCATTTTGGAGAACAATAAACTTCAAGTAAACTGTGGAAATCAATCATCCCTTTTAGTGTCTTCTGCTATGGACAGAATTTGTGTCACCCAAAAATTAATAAGTGAAAGTTTTAATTTCCAGGATACTTGAAAGTGAAAACTTTGGGAGTAACTGGCCATGAGAGTGAAGCCCTCATGAATGAAATCAGTGTTTTTGTAAGCAGATACATGAGAAAGATAATCTCTATCAGTAATTTGAAGAAACAGCAAGAAGATACCCGTTTGCAAAACAGAAAAAGAGCCTTCACCAGATACTGAATCTACTGGGACCGTGATCTTGGAAGTCCTTGCCTATAGAACTGTGAGAAATAAATGTTGCTTAAGCCCCTCAGTTCATGCTATTTGTTATAATAGCATGAGCATACTAGGACAGTAATTGGTACTGAGAGTGCAGGTGTTTCTGTAACAAATATTTAAAAATAGAGAAGTAGCTTAGGAAATGGGTGAGGGATAGAGGTTTGAGTTACATGCTAGAAAAAGCTCATATTGCCACAAAGGAATTTTTAAGGTCAATTTGGGTGAGGGCTCACGAAAAAGACAAACCACAAAAAAAGAGCAGAGCTGTAGAGAAAGTTTCTGTCTTCTCACAGAACACATAAATTATCATGTACAGAATATTGGTGGAAATATGGGTATTAAAGACCATTCTAATGAGGGCTCTGACGAAAATGAAGAACATACTATTGGACAGTGGAGAAATGATGATCCTTGTTCTAAAGTGGCAAATAACTTGGCTGCATTGTCTTCCTATTCTAGTGTTTTGTGGAAGGTAGAACTCGAAAGTCATGAAATGGGATATTTAACTGAGGCGCTTTCTACGTGAGGTGATAAAGTTGTAACTTACTTCCTCCTGACTGCTCTAGTAAAATGAGTTAAGAGAAATACATTAAAGACAGAAGTGTTAGGCAAAAACGGACCAAACTTAAAGATTTAGAAAATTTAGTCTGTTTATATTACCAAAAAAAAAAGAGATAGAGTAAGAGAACAGTAAAATCGTGGTAGAGCAACCATTTGATAAAGATTAGCGTGGATGTGAACCAAAATTCTAGTCAGTCAGTCACCCTCTAGGAACACTGCCAGTTTAAATGAACGAGGACTGAGATGGGACAGACTGGAGGAAGATAAGCCGACCTTTCTTAGAATTTACAGAAAAGAGCTGTAGAGCTATTTAGCTATGAATATGCATTCTTCAAAACAAGGGAAGAATGACCCCTCTCCTCCCCAAAAGGTAATACATCACAGAAGTTGCCTCTTTGGTAGCAAAAGAAAAACTATTTGTTTTTTTCTCTCTCTCTCTTTTTAAAAAGTAATTAATTAATTTATTATAAAGATGTGGGGTACAATTCAGGGTTATGTATACAAACATTGATCATGTAGGTACCCTTGTTGACGAGGTATGCCCCTTCCTCTCCTAGGTTTTAACAGGTTTTATAGCCTTCACCCCAAACTCTGGGGGTGGGCCACCCATAGTCATAAGTGTGGGACCGCCACCTCCACCATTGGGCAGAGTCTTGGGGACCACATGAAAGAGATGCAGGAATAAGACATATGCCTCAGTGAATCCTGGAGGCAGAAAAGAGCCAAGGAAGAATATTCTTGAGCCTTAAGACATAAGCTTGCTTTGCTAGATTTAATACTAGCTTGCAACCCATCACTTTGTCCCTCTTTCCTATTTATCTTTTATGAAAGGAGAATTTCTATCCTGCACTTGCCCTGCCATTGTATTTAGGAAGCACATTTCTTGTTCAGTTTTGCATGTTCACAAAAGGAAAATCCTGAATCAGAGCAAATCAGACTTCAAGCCTTACCCTTACTGATTTAGAAATATGTAAATGAGACTTTGAACTTCAGATTTCAGAATTGAGTTAAGACTTTTGGGGATGAAATGAATGTGTTTTGCATGCAATATGCATTTTGGAATGACCTGAGACAGAATGTTGCTGATTAAATGCTTGCATCGCCCTCCGATTCATATGCTAAAGTCCTAACCTCATCGTGATGATATTTGAAGGTGGGTCTTTGGAGCAGTAACCACGTACTGAAGGTGGAATTCTCATGAATGGGATTAGTATTCTTACAAAAAGAGACACGAGAGGGATGGTTTCTCAGTCACGTGTGGCTACAACAAGGAAGCACCATCTTCACAAAAGGAAGAGATCTCTCACTCGACACCAGATTTACAGGTATCTCGACTTTGGATTTCCCAGTCTCCAGAACTATGAGAAATCAATTAAACCAAGATGAAAACAGAAGCTACTCAAGACAACTTTACTAAAAAGTGTGCAGAAAAAGCATCGGACTATAAGCTCTGAGACACCAGGGACTATGTCTGCTTCACCATTGCATTCCTACTTCTGAGGAGAGCTGATACATAGCTGTCTCTCAATAAATATTTGTTGAATAAATATGTCAATTAATTAATTGATTATGAAAATCTAACAAGCAACAGACAGATTGTGGAGTAAATCTTCAGTGATTACTGAGTACTGGAAAGATGCTAAGAAGTTCCCAGTTGTCCTGGGAACCAACACCCAGAGACTCAGAAGCTAGTAAGACTGAAGAGATATCACCTTATGGAGACAAGGGGAAAAAAATGTTTTTGTGTGTGGCTAGTGTTTGAGCAGTTTGGAAAGTTAGAGCATAGGCCATACAGCTTGGTAATCTGATACTAAACCACTCTTTTAGTGTCATATTCAAGTATCTTGTGATTTACTAGAAAGACTTACAGGAATATAAGCTTCAGATTGTCCATGGTGGTGCTGGCAATAGTGGGGGAGTAAAGAAGTTATTGATGGAACATGAGAAACTTGATTATTGAGCACCTGTATGTGCTGTGATTAACTCATTCTCAGGCGGGCAGAGGGGCTTGGATTTATCAGAGATACACATTTGAGACATCTGTTGGTATCATAAGGGAGTTACATATAGGGTTAGAAGCACCATTTCTGGTTTCCAACAGCTTTTGGAACCTTACATAAACACAGGAAAGTGCTTCCAACTCCTCTGTCAGGAATATCATTCCTTCTCTACTGTGCTTGGTGAGTACCTTTGGAAGCTCCTGCTTACATGTCTTATGTAGAGTTCACTCCCATTTCCAGTTTAGAACTAATTTTTTCTCCTTTCCATTTTGGAGATGCATTTATACTTTCTTTTAGCAAAAAATCAGGGAAGGTTCTGATGTAGCACCTGTCATACAATTTTTCTTATGTGCTCTGTGACAAAGTCACATGTTGTATAAAGAACCATTCAGTCAACTCTAGTGAATTTACTGGGTAGTGAATCACGTGCCGTCATTTCAGTCATTCAGACATTTAGACTCATCCTTGACATTTTCTTCCTCAACTGCATGACTCATAAGTATTTGATAAATTGAATTGGCACTAGATTTGTGTGTGTATAACCAATAACAGAGATACATGAGTCCTTCATGATCTGTTTTTATGAATTGTGTTGGGTTGCGTCTCAAAAGTTTGTCATTCAACACTTATTAAAACAGGCACCGATTGAGCACCTACTATGTGCTAGAGAGAAATCATGAAGAAAGCACAATATGACACTCAACCTGAGTGTTTTTTTAAAAAACAAATGAATGATCACTATTGGAACATGACAGAGATATATGCTAGTAGTGGGGGATTTAAATTCAAGGAAAAGGCAGTATTTTTAATGTGTAAAATTTGAACATGTAACTTGCTGGACTGGAGGGAAAAAGGGATTCCAGCATGTAAGAACATGATGAGCAAAATTTTAAATACAATAAAAGGCAGGGAATAAGCAGAGGATAGAAATAAATTCAATTTAACTCTAACACACACAATAAGGATGGTTGCCCTTGACTCTTCCCACATCTTCCCCACTACTGCCCCACTGAGTTTTAACTTATATTTCTTGAAATCCATCAGGGCATTGACAGACAAGGATATATAATTTTAAAAATGTTTCTAAAGTGCAGCTGAGTAAATTTTTAAAAAATTTAATCATGCTGGCCATCGTTTTGAAACTCGCCTGGCTTTCAGAAGGCAGAGCAAAGAATAACACAAGACAACTCCATATGACAGAGCAAAAGGGGGGATCTGGCCTGATTGTATGAACATTGGTCAAATTTAACCTAATAGCCACATATTAGGAAATACTTAAGCTCTCTCTTTTCACTTCCTTTCTCTCTATTTCATGAAGACTCAACAGCCCCAGCTGATAGCGTCATGAAGGTGCTGACAGGCGCCCAACTGTGGTGTGGTGTGATTAACTCAATGTGCCACTGCAATTAGCCCATCAAAGTCATCTGGAGACCAGCATTTCTCTCAGTGTCACAAGGCAAAAATGAGCTGGCTTGTCAGTCCTTGTCTGGCTGGGGTCCAGCGTAGGTGTGGGGGATGTCACAAAGCAAATGGCCACTGTGTCTTTAAGCAATGAGAGTAAACATGTCCCTCAAACAGGTTTCTGCTTATGAAACTGAGTGCATGCTAAGCTAAGCTGTCCAGTACTTGACTTGGAGTGAGGCTCCTTTTCCTGTGTACATTCATTTTATTTTATGGCCATGTAAAAGCAACTCTGTGGCGCTGACTGCAGTGGGAAAATCAACAACAACTCTATAGAGCAACCCACAACCAAAAGCAGCCAAAGAAAGAAAACATCAGGAGAAAAACATGGAGGCAGATCTTCCAATCACCTCAGCAAGAAATGGCCATGTCAACAGTGAGAATAATTGATTTTGACAGAGAGGAAAGTAGTAATTGGAATGAAACTTGTTTGAATAACAGCTTAAATGTTACTTTCCTTGCACTCCAGATTACATGCACTGTAAAGCTGGGTTTCTTTCTCCTGGCTAGTTCACAGAGGAGATTCTGTATCCAGGGGACTTGTGAAAAGAAAAAAGAAAAAGAAAAAACTTGTGAATTTGCCTCTTTCTGGATGACTGTAAGGTTTGGATTCCAGGTCACATAGACAATTTATTGATACTTAACCTGAAATCTTTTCTGTTATAAACACCCCTTATGGGCTATTTGTAGGATATTGCGAGGCTGAATAATACCTATGTCATAGAGCTTCATCCACTTAACTGTTTAGCAAAACTAAAGTTAGAAAGTTTTCACCATCTCGCTCCTTTCCACCAGTTTGCAACTACCGTAAGAGAAGTGGCATTGCCATTTTCCTGATGGTATTAGTCAAAGTTTTTAGAGAAAGAATATCTATCTATTGAGATTTATTATAAGGCATTGACTTACAAAACCATGGAAGACAAGAAGTCTTCTAATCGGCCACATGCCCTCTAAAGTCCCAGCCAAACCAGTGTCACAACTCAAAGGCCTGAAATCTGGAAAGTCAGTGGCAAATGTTCTAGTCAGAGTATAAAGGCCCATGAGCCCAGAGCACCAAGGGTAGGAAAAGTTCAATGTCCTAGCTCAAGGTGTCAGGAAAAAAGAAGGCAAAGACAGCCTTCCTCCATGTTTTTGTTCTTTTATATCATCAGTGAATCAGATACTGTCCACACATGTTTCACTCAGTCCATCAATTATAATGCTAATATCTTCCAGAAACACCCTAGCTCACACACCCAGTAATAATGTTGAACCTGCTATCTGAGCACTCCGTGTCCCAGTTGACACAAGCATTTCACCATTACATAGGTGAAAGTCCTAATTTCATGGTGGGACGTGTTTCCCCTTTATAATCTGCCTTGCTGACTACTACTCCAGCCTCTCTATGCCTCCACTATGTCAGACATTTGCAAGATTTCCTTGATCTGACTACTTTCCATCTCTCCTGCCACCCTGTCCCTGACTCACAATCTTCAGCCATGTGGAGATTTCCACATCAATTGCCGTCTCGGAATATTTGCTCCCACTGCTTTCTTTGCCTGGCGTATTCATCCCTCTTTTCTGAACGTGCCTGAATTCTTTTTTGCATTTAGGTTCAACTGTCATGGCTAAAAGATACTTTCCAGGATGACAAACAAAATAAGTCTTCTGGAACAATTCCATTAGCCTATTTTATTTTCAGTGTTAAATATGTTGGTTTCTAAATATCTTGATCATTTATTTGATTAATTGCTTATTGTCAATGCTGCCCCTCTTCTATAACCACAATGAAATATTGATAGCAGACCTTTTATTATTCATGCTTGTACTCTACCCAGAGTAGTAGCTCCATAGATGTGCACATAAACAGTTCTCAGGACAGGATGTGTTCTGCCGTGCTTCCTTTCCTTGGACCAAGTCAATGTCTCCTTCCACTGGGTCAGCATGCCCATTCAGCCCTCCTGCTTCGGAGTCCACTTGCATGTGTGCTTGTAGTAGAGCTCTCCTTCACGTCCTGCAGTAGAGCAAGGTGTTTCTTCTGAACTTGACAGGTTCCTAGCATGTCCATCCATGAAAGCAATGGGCAAACTGCATTCCAGTTGTGTGCTTATGGATATAGCCTAGCCTGGAAATGTATGCTTTTTGAAGTCAGGAATTGTTTCTTTATCTATGAATCAACAAGTCTACTGCCACGGATGTATACAGTGCATGATTAAACATGTTTACTTAGTAAATTAATAGCCATTGCCTCAGTGGACAAGACTTCAAAAAATGTGGCATCTTTTGGAGGCTTCTCTGTTGCTCTACAGAGGCTCCATGGCTTTGTTTTCTTCTCACACTGTCTCAGATGTATCCCCATTATTTAAAGCAGGAGAACCTTTTGGAGGCCCGTAAACTAGCCAAATACAGCTTTCTAACTCATTTTCTATCTCTTTTCTCCCTCTTTCTTAGTGCCTGAGGTAAGGAAGTGCCTCAACTTTTTGTCCTACCATTGGTGCTCTCCTTTTTTTTTTTGAGTTGGAGTCTCGCTCTGTTGTCCAAACTGGAGTGCAGTGGCCGCTCCCGGTCACCGAAGACTTGACCTGCTGAGCTCCGGCGATCCTTCCGCCTCAGCCTTCCAGGTAGCTGGAACGACAGGCGCGCGCTACCATGCCCGGCTAATTTTTGATTTATTGTAGAGATGAGGTCTCGCTGCCCAGGCGGGTCTCGAACCCGCGGGCTCAGGCAATCCACTCACCTCAGCCTCCCAAAGGCGCAGGATTACAGGCTGAGCCACCGAGCCGGCTGGTGCTCTCCTTTAATCATGATATAATGGTGGAGAAATTCTTAGCCGGATTAATAAAATTAGTCAAAACTCTTTTACACTTCCTCTAATACCTCTTAACTTTCTCTGCCTCTCTCTTTCTCACTTTCCTTCTCTGTGTCTCTGAAATGGAGAAAAAAGGCTTTGGAGTTTCCACAAATTCTTCTCCCCTTGTTGCAGCCCACAGTTGTTAGATACTGAGGTTTAGATATGATGGGAGTTGGGTGACCAGAGGTCTGGCCTTAGCCTGAGCTTCAGCTGCAGGCTCCTAAAGAACCTTCAACAGGGCTCTGTAATGAGTTATCAGTTCCTGATTTCACTATTGATAAAGTTGTGTTTCATATCTATTTTTCTACTGGTGTGTGTATATAATAAATGACTTTTGTGTTACTATGTCTCCTCTATACATTTTGAAGGAAAGAAATCCTGCTGCATTTATTATTTCTAGTAAATTATACGCTGCCATCAACACGTTTATTAAATTTGATCAAAAGAGAAGAGCTAAGTTACTTTTTTCTCCTCTTAGGAGCACACTGATGGCCCTCTAATAGATAATTTAAAAGATCTGTTGAGTGAATGGATGGATTAATCAGTAACTTCTCACTCTTCCTAGATTTTTTAGTTAGCTCTGTCTCCATTTCTGCTCCAGGGATCAATATGTTTTGGAGAAGTGTGGTCTCTGCAGATATATGCTTTAAACTCTATGAGGCATCCTCAAAAGCTTGCCTGTGAGTACCACAGATCCCCTTGGATCTTACCATTTTACAAAGAATCTGTAACAGTCTCTACCTAACTCTTCTGAAATTGGAGATACCGATCTTCATATCTAGTAACCAGAAATTTGGGAACAGTTTTTGAATTTATTTTATAATCAACCAAAGTAATAAGTTAAAATTTGTCTTAAGGGTGGATTGTTCCTGGCCAAGAATTAGAAGAAACTTATTACTAAGTTGGATTAAGCAAAATCATTTCTGACATATTCAAGACATCCTAGACAGCAGGAGTAATATTAGAGGAGATGATGGGTGATTTCAGCACCAAATGGCATCATATTTTGGCATGTTTTGGTGGTGTCTAGAAGTCATCATTCTTGCCTTTTAAAATATCTTGGTAAGAAATATAAATGCAAGATGACTGAAGTGATATTTCTACATGTATGTATCTGAGCAAGTGGGAAGAGCAAAAACACTCTAGGCAATCTTGCCTGCCTTTTAGAAATTAGTTCAGATTATGTGTTCAGCTACTCTATAATTCAATCAATGTACTTTCAGACATATCATTTTGGAGCTGAAATAAGAATAAAATCAACTTTTACTTGGATTCTTCATTATGCCAAGTATTTTCACATTCATTATCTCACCATATTCTCATAACAACACTGTGATTTCTGTATTATTATTCACATTTCTACGAGAGTAAATAAAAGCTCAGAGGAGTAAAGCCAACTGCCTGTTATCACATAGCTAAACAGTGACAGTTAGGACTTGAATATATATATTTTTTCCCTCAAGTCTAGTGCTTTTTGAACCATAGAACATTGCCTTAGAGACCATCCTTTCTAATATCCCCTTTTGTAGATGAAAATTTAAGGCCCAGAGAAGTGAAGTGGTAGGCATACCTCCACCATAAAGATTTGCAAACCTCAAAGAAGGGTTCAGTTCTTCTTAACCAAATACTTTATTGGTTTCTTTATACATGACATTTCAGCATTCCTATGAAAATGAAGAAATACAAAGAAAAAAAAAAAAGAAGCCTGAAATTATGATTCACTTGTCTTGGAACACCAACAGAACATTTACTGAATTTATGGAAAAAACCATAATATGATTTGTTTTTGTTAACTAGCACACAAAATATGACTTATTTGATTCTATACAATCAAATATTATAAATATCATGCACCCATTATATTAATTTGATAGGATAGTCATAACAAGGCATTAGAGATTGGGTGACTTAAACAACAGGAATTTATTTTTTCACAGATCTGGAGGATAAAGGTCCAAGATGAAGGTTACAGAGGTTTGGCTCCTTCTGAAGGCTATGAGAGAAGGACCTTTTCTAGTTCTTGTCCTTGGCTTGCTGATGACCCTTTCCCTGTATCTACGCATGGTTTTTCCTGTGCGAATGTCTGTGTTCAAATTTTCTTTTCTTATGTGGACACCAGCCATATTGGATTAGAGACCACTCCAATGTCCTAATTTTAATTTAATTATCTCTTTAAAGACCTTATCTCCAAATATGGACATATTCTGAAATACTGGGAGTTTGAACTTCAATATATAAATCTGAAGCAGGGAGAGCACAATTAGACTTGTAACAGACATAAACACTGGCACATAGTTAAGCCTCAGTAGAGAGACATTTCTAGAGTTTGTTGTTTAAAAACCATATAATTTGGATTTTCCTGAGCACAATATTTTTTTGGTGAGCTTTGAACTCCTTTTTTGAGGATTCTTTTCATGAGTCAAGACTCTGCAGAAAAAAAAGGGGGGTGCAGTAAGATGAAAGGGAAAACATGAAAACATACAAGAAACCATAGGTGTCTTCATGTATTTACCAGACTGTGAAAAAGAGACCTGGATACAAAATCTTGCAGTCTGAGTGTGTGTTGGACTCCATCACTTAGTGACTAGCCACCGGGCATCATTTAAGCTTGTCATTTATTCTTTCATCTGTAAAATAATATCCTGCTATCACAAGGCTGTTGTGAAGATTAAAGGTGAACACTATGTACAGTCTAAAGCAAAGATAGAGGTTTTTTTTTTTAAGTTTTCCTAATGGCAAACTTAAAGAACAAACATAATATTGAAAAGAGAGAAAAGAAAACCTGCTCAGTTTGAAAGGCAGGAAGGATTGTGACTGGAAGAAGTGTTGAAATCACTCCCCAAGCCCCAACCTCTAATAGCTGAAATTCTGTAGTTTCTTTGGAGCTGTTACTGCCCATCTTTTAAAAATCATTACTTTAAGCTTCTATGTAAATGTTAGCTATACTTTATTTTTTGTTGTTTCTTAAACCGTATGAGGTAGAATGACAAATTGTTTTCAGCTTTTAAACGTAAGGAAGCTAAGACCCAGAATGGTCAAGTAATTATCTAATGTCCTGTAGCCCAGTATTTCTTAAAACTATCTGTAGTAAATTTTAATTTTTAATTTGTCATGAACTGATGCTTCTGTAAAATACAATAAACATGAATCACTAGACAAGAAAAGCTTACAAAATATAAGACTAATTTTTCTACTAGCTTCAACAGCCAGAAAATAATTCTGTTGAATTACTATAAAAGTTTCTGTAAGTCTACTCTCATTGCATATGTGTCAAACCACATATCCAAAATTTGCTGAACACTGCTATAAACAAAAAGTGATAGGCCAGTGTTCAAATGCATGTTTGTGACTCTGGGCTAGTATTCTTTGTACTTTACATCATTGCGCTTTTGATATAAACTTTCTGATCCCCAGTTTCCATATCTATATTATCCCAAGCTCCTGTGTACTTCACAGGATTCTTAAGATAATCAGAAGACCAAAAATGGAACTCTGAAAGCTATAAAGTACAAAAAAAAGCACTAACAATTTTAGCCTGATAAAGCGTAAAAATGTTATAACCAATCTTACTAAAGAAGATTTAGACTGGGCACACTGCACTGTCCTAGTAAAATATCCCAAATAAGTTACACCTTTCGGGAAATAAAAAAACTGACTGCCTGTATATTGAGTTTTTAAAGCTATATGTGTGTCTGGTTTGTCTGAAGAAGTCCTAGTCTATGTTTGTTATCTCAGCTAATTATTAACAGTACATTTTTTTTTTCTATAAATGTGTCTTAGTTTGAGCAAAAAATTGCATGGTCATCCAGTCAGATGACAGATGCTAAAAAATATGTTATTAATAGCGGTAACACTTGCCACTACGGAGAGATAACTCGCATTTTTTTTTTTGAGTTGGAGTCTCACTCTGTCGCCCAGACTGGAGTGCAGTGGCCGCTCCCGGCCACCGCAGCCTCGACCTGCTGAGCTCCGGCGATCCTTCCGCCTCAGCCTTCCAAGTAGCCGGAATTACAGGCATGCGCTACCACACCCGGCTGATTTTTTGATTTATTGTAGAGATGAGGTCCCGCTGCCCAGGCGGGTCTCGAACCCGCGGACTCAGGCAATCCACTCACTTCAGCTTCCCAAAGGAGCGGGATTACAGGCTGAGCCACCGAGCCCAGCTGATAACTCGCATTTTAATGAAAATAATTATGATTTAATAAGCTTTAACATTGTAACAGTAATTGAACCTTAGGCATTAATTGCAGGCTAGGCTCAGTGGCTCACTTCTGTAATCCCAACACTTTGGGAGACTGAGTTGGGAGAATTGTTTGAGTACAGAAGTTTGAGGAAAGCTTAGGCACCATAGCAAGACTCGTCTCCACAAAAAAAATTTAAAAAGCTAGCCAGATCTTCACAACAGCTTTGTGCTAGCAGGATATTATCTTACAGATATTACAGGATATAATGTTATAGGCATAAGCCTGTAGATTTAGCTACACAGGAGGCTGAGGTGGGAGGATCACCTGAGCCCAGGAGGTTGAAGATGTGGTAAGCCATGATAGTGTCACTGCACTCTGGCCTGGGCAACGGAGATCCTGAATCAATAATCATCATAATTATAATCAAAATAAAATAGATGCTTTGATAGTCTTTATCCATTGTCTCTGACAATAGTTAGATACAAAGAATTGTTTTTCTACTGAAGTAATATTGAGTTTAAAACATCACAAAAACTGATTTGTACCTTATGAAATTAAAGCCTGATTTTTAAAAAATAGTAGATTAAGAAAAGAAGCAGATCGGGAAAGAGACTGAGAATTCAAAAGGATAAGGAGGTGAAACCTCAAAGAGCTTGTGATGAGTAAATTGACTTTGGGAAGATAAAAAGCCTGCACTTAATTGTCTTTGTCTATTTTCTCCCATTTCATATTCAGGCATATTCAACCTATCTCCTCTGTGTAAAAAGAAATATATTTTTGGCTACTCCCATTTTAGGGAAAGAGGTGAAAAAGGAGTGTTGGCACCTACCCAGGTGTCCAGTCGCATAGAAGGGATTCAGGGAGGGGCTCTGAGAATAAAGCTAAACCCAAGTGGGCTGAGTCTGGGCTTCCACTCATCTGCAGATTCTGGCACTTACCCTCTCTTGCCTGATAATGCAGTGATCTCTGAGCTGTGTCAAATCTATTTTAAAGCTGTCTCCTTACATATATTTGGTCTAAAGGTCTGTCCACACATAGTGAAGGGTAAGCTAACTGGATGTGCAAACAGATTATAACCTACTCTTGTAACAAGTAGCCAGAGTCTTAGACAATCGCAGCAAACAAGTTTTGGTCAATCACAGGCAATCAACTGTTCAAGTCCTGTTCAAGTAAGGCAAGTGCTGAGCTGAAACCAACCCAGCTGTTTCTGTACCTCACTTCCTATATGTCACTTTCCTTTTTGTCCATAAGTGTCTTCCAACCAGGTGACAGCCCCAGAATTGCTTTGAACCTATTCTGTTTTGGTGGGGCTTCCCAGTTCATGAATTCATCATGAATCATTCTTTGGACAATTACACTCTGTTAAATTTAATTTGTCTAAAGTTTTTCTTTTAATAAATGTCTTCTGGCTTCTTCCATTCTTTTTCCTTTGACTCCATCTACTACAATATCATCAGATGGATCTATCTGGTTACGTCAATTCCGTACTTAAATTTGTTGGGTGATAACACCGCCCCCATTCACACCACATCCCTACACACAGTAAGGCTTATTGATTTCACACAGGAGATTATATACTCCTTCAAGAGACTCTAACTCCTACAACTGGTCTAGTCCAAAGAACATGGATTTGGATTTAGACATATGAGGGGAGACCTCCTCACACCGGAATGTATTTATAAAAAAATTGTGCGTTTATTTTTATGTGTTTAAACTTCAGTCGCCCTCAGAGTACTCTTTGTTTGATACAATACACCTATCAAGATGCTTTTCCACTGCTCAAAACAGTTTTGGAACTTGTCGATTTTGATGGCTTTTAGTACTTCAGCCTTTTTTTGTTCTACCTCTTCCAAGTTGGCAAACTACTTCCCTTTGAGGACATTTTGCATCCAGGAAAATAAATAAAGTCACTCAGGAAGAGATCAGGTGAATAGGGAGAGTGGGGTATGGGGGGGTCATGTTATTTTTGTATCAAAAACTGCTGAACACTCAGTGTGGCGTGAGCAGATGCATTCATAAATTACCTAGCATGAAATAGGCAAACATGTCGAAAGAATCTCCAAAAAAAATTTAGTGAAGCCCAATACGGCCTCTGACAACAATGCTAGCTGGTATACTGATGCTGATGGGTTCCTAGAACACTTAGGGTCTGATCTCCAAAAAATAATTGCAGTTCTTTTGGATTCCCCTTTGTATGCTGAGTCTAAGTGTTGCATTTACCTGAACTTCAGTTTGCTCCTCTGTACAATCAAAATAGCAATAACTCTTTTTGTCTCAAGAGACAAAGATTTCTGTAAGTCTCAAATAAGTGAAAATACTTTGAAAATGGAAATTACATTGCTAATTTTAAATTATGTACTAGTTTAGCCAGCTGTTAGTATTATCTCACCACAATGATTGTCTGATGACAGTTTCAAGAGCAGCAAGGTTGTCCCAGCTGTAAATATGCTTGACTAAATAATTAAATCATTAAGTCAAAAAGTACTTACTGCCCATGTGCTACGTGGTAGTTGTTGGTCTAGGTATGGGGCACAAAAGTAATCTTCATGGAGTTGCATTTTATTTTGGGGAAAAACAACCTGGAAAAAATGCAGACTATTATGATAGATATTACTAAATGCCTCGCATCGTATTTTCTAAACTCAATCTGACTTTCTTTAAGCCTTCCTCTTATATCAGCAATAATATATAAAGTTTTCCTTCAATTAAATTTGTCTGAAACCACCAAGTATTACATTATATGGCCTCGGGAGATATAAACATAAGTAGTTTAATACAAAAAAAAAGCAGAATAAGAAATAACAAAGAATTATTCCCAATGGTGGTGTCAACTTTTCTACAAAGTTAATTAATCACTGCAAATGAATGTAACTGGAATAGGTGATAGATTGGTGCTGACTGAAAAGTTACAACTTAAAAAATTCTTAGCAAATAACACAATTTATTAATCATAATCACAATACACTCATAATTAGTAAATCTTTGAGAGTACATAGGAACTGAAAAAAGAAAACAAAGTAAACAACTAATTTATATATTGAAAAACTTTGCTATCTGAATGTATTTCTTCATATTTAATAAATTTTGTTGAGTTAAACCCCATACTTCAAAACATTTTCAACATGATGACCTTTATTTTCCATTTCAGAAAAGTTGAGGAGAAAATGTGTATCAAATTTTGTGGTCCAAACTCCAGCTTTTAAATTATGCACAAAATTTAATCTGAGATATAACTATTTAATTCCAAAGTATTCAGGGAATAAATATGATAACTGAAGTGAAAACACATATGGGGTATCATCAGGAATATTCTCAGGTGCTGACATATTCTTCTTCAATATTGCAAACTAATAATGTATTAATAAAACTTAATAATGTCTTTAAAATGTCTCTTTTGATAACAAGAGACCTGCCTCCCACTGCTGTGTCCATACCCGAATAGAACAACAAGAAGGAGGAAGGCTGGATTAAATCCACCTGACTGACTAAGCTGGGACATCGGTCTGTCCTCAGTGCTTCTGTTTCTCAGGCCTTCAGCCCTGGACTGGACTGTGTACCATCGTCTCTGGCTCTCAGGGTTTTGAACGACACCTTCAGCTTTTCTGGGTATCTAGCCTGCAGATAATATGTGGATGTGAGCCAGTACCTCATAATATATCTCTTCATACAGCTAACTGCTATAGTTGTAAATGATATTTTCCACTGGTTACATTCTCATTCTTTACCTCTTTATGTGTGCTTGTCTAAACTAAACGCCCTGCCTTCCTAGCAACTAGGAGCTGTTATAACATAAAACGTAGCTAATAAAATGAATGTTGTAGTCTGCTGGAACTGTCTATGATATCAATTTCTTTTTTTAGGTTGATAATACATATACATGCATGAAATAGAGAGTAGTTTGATTTGCAGTAATTCCAAGTTCAAAGTGTTCTGTGAATTATTTAAAGGAAGAATCTGCTGTAGATTGAATTAGCAAAATACTGCCAAAAGGGCCAGTATATTACCTGGTCTATGAGAGATGGACGGAATGAGAGGAGGATACAAGCATTCTTAAGTCTTAAATTTTTGTTTTCACCTGTGTAAGGATACTGGAGGTATTTCAAACAGAGCAATATTTAATTAAAACAAACAAATAAATTTGATGGCAATATAAGTTCAAAACTTAGATTAAGAACGCAGACAAAATATTCATCGTGACACACCCTATCATAAAACACTTCTCTGATGCAGGCTTTTTCTGGTTTCTGACCTTCTGAATTTTTGTCTTTTCTCAGACACTGCCTTCATTTTTGTGTCCACAGAAGAGCTTGATACAGGGACTTAAGTGTGAGTAGTTTAGTCAGTAGATGATTCCGTGGTGCCAGGGTGAGGATGTGGGGAGACTGAGGCAGGAAGTAGGAAAAGCCAATAGAAGGAGTGTTACTGCTGTAGGCAGCAGGGGCTTGGTTCTACTGGGACTTCTGGAAAGCCAATGCGTTTCAGAATTTCTGCCTGAAGGATAGGAAATGGAAGACATTTATCCACTGTCTTCCACTTGGGTTGGTTGAGGGTTGCCCTTGTGTTGTGAACAAACTTGCTCTCTGAGTTACCTTTGGCATAGGTCTCATTGAGCCCCCCAGTCTTGGAAAAAGTCCTTTTCTAAGGCAGAAAGTGGTGAGTGGCTTAAGATGTGAGACTTTGTTTCTGTGATAGATCACTGAGTATGATAAACTCTAAATCCATGCAAGTTGCTGCAAGTCCATATGCTTGTCCTTCTTTATGGCTGAATAATATTCCATTGTGTATATGTACCTCATTTTAAAAATCCAGTCCAACTTCAGTGGGTAACATGGTTGGTTTCATGTTTTTGCTATTGTGATTAGAGTTGCAACAAACATGTGTGTGCAGGTATCATTTTTGTAGAATGATTTGAGTTCCTCTGGGTATATTGCCAGTAGGGAGATTGCTGGGTCATATGGAAGGTCAATTTCTAGTTCTTTCAGAAATCACCACACCATCTTCCAAAGAGGTTGCACTAGTTTGTATTCCCACCAGCAGTGTAGAAGCATTCCTTTCCTTCCACATCCTCGCCAGCAACTGCTGTTGTTTGTTTTATTAATGAGGGCCATTCTTACTGGGGTTAGGTGGTTTCTCAGTGTACAATATGTTCTCACTCATAAGTGGACCTTGAACAAATATTATAACATAAGAAAGGGATTGGCAGTAATGGAAAACTGCCAGGGGAGGGGGGTGGGATTGGCACTTGAGGGAAACAAGGGTACCTGCAGAGTGAACACTTGTATATGTAACCCTGAATTGTACCCCACATCTTTAAACTAAAAAAAAAATTTAAAAAGAGGTGAGACTGTTGTAATCTGGGTGCTAGCTGACATAAAGCTATCCATCCCTGTGGTGAACTCAGAGGTGGGCTGAGCGGGGAGTGATGTGGGGTACCAAGAGCATCTGATGTAAGCAGCGATCCCTGCCCTTTGGACTCCATCAAGCACCTCTTCTCGGTTCTGGCATCTGGTACTCCCCAACACATGGGCAGTGCGGACAAGCATTCTTCCCTTGCCACCTGTGGTCTCATGAAGTTCCAAAATGACGTCTTCCAGACCTTGAATGCCTCTGCAGGAGAGACACAGTTCAGTGGTTGAACGTCACCAGTTCTGGACACTGCATCCCTACCATCTTCAAAAGTAAAGGAACAACCAGAATGATCCCCTAAAGCAAGCCTGACTTGGAACCGTTTCTCTGCTTCACTTCCCATCCTGGAGAGCTCTAGCTTTTATCATAAACTTTGTTTACCTAGGTCTTCCTACATCCCCCATGTCATACTAATTGAGTCATAGACATGAACTTATTTTATCCTTAGCCATTAAGGTGGAATGGTCATCATGGTCCTCATTTTATAGCCAAAGTGACTGAATCTCAGAATGCCAAGTTAGTAGGTAGCAAAATTAAGATTTGAACCCAATTCATGAAAACTACGAAAAACAAAAACAAAAAAACACAGGGTCAACAATACCACCCTGACTGTTCATTTCCACCCTTCCAGCCCCAGTCTCACCCTACCCTTTCTTCACACCTTTAGATTGGGTTCTGCTGTTAAAGTTAAGGGCTTGATAAACTTAGAACATGGAGGCCCATTCGATTCTAGCCCTTTGCTTTCCCCCAGAGGTTCCCTCCCTTGTGACGGATGTATATCTGCTTTCTGCCTTGAATGTCTCCAATTAGAGTGACTTCATGGCTTCTCTTAGCCGTCTGTTCCATTGCTTAACTGCTCCCGGTGGTCTAACATTTTCCCTGATATTTAGCTTCGATATTCCTCATTGCAGCTTACAGCTTGTTAATTCTCACTCTGCCCTTGTTGATCAACCAGAAGACTGATCCCTGCCCTTCTTACAGTATCCTTTTATGCATGTGTCGGCAGAATGATAGCTCCCTTCAGCAGCCCTTCCTCAAGCTTGAGCCGCTCCAGCCCTATTAACCTCCCCACAGAGGTCTCACTATCCAAGCTTGGGACGACTTGTGTCCCTTTCCTCTCAACTGAGTCAATTAGCCTATGTCCTCAAATAATTTATAGTGTCCAGAAGGGAGCCCAGGCCTGGAGAGGCAGCCAACTCCAGGCAGAGACAGGCACGATGCTGTTGAAATTCACTTACTTCTTTTGCAAAGTGATATCTTAATTATTTTTTCCTGAGGCAGACAGCCAAGATTTCTCCCTTTCAATATCCTTTTTATGAACTTGGAATTATAGACTGTGGGAGCTGATTCTGGCTTTATGGATTATCTCCCTCATTCGGAAGTGAGTAAACTGAGGCACAGAGAGAATGAGGAGAGTGCCAAGGCCCTTCTGTGACTCAGTGATTCAGAGAGAATGAGGATCAGCTCTGCAGTTTTCCAGGTCAGTGTTTCTTTCATTGCAATCCTTAGACTGAGGAAAATATGGCACACCTGGTTCTACTGAAAAGAACAGGGGTCCAGAATCGAAGGGGCAAAGAGGTGCATGCAGAAGAGCGGTGCGCAGCAGCTGATATCAAGCAACGTGAAGACTGATAATGTGGATCTGACAATGGAGAATTGCATGATCGTTTGGGAACACTCTTTGTGGAAGAATGGGGTGTGAGCAAACGGTGCTGATTTGCCATACTATGGAGTACTGATGGAGAGGCATGCAGGCTTCTAACAGGGCTTTTTGAGAAAATGTGGAGATCATGATGTAGTGTACTCTAACAGTTAGGAAAGCAGACCTTGGAGTAGACAGACCACGACTTGATTCCATAATCTGCCATCCACTAGCTATGTATCTTTGCTTAGCTTACCTAAGCGCTCTCCTATTTTCTCTTCCGTAAAATAATAATAAAAATAAACACTTTATTTATAATATATTGATTATATAATATATATAGCAAAGCATATGTCTATACATTATACTTTTATTATGTTACATACAATATATGAATGCTACATGTATTATTATGTTTTATTACACATAATAATGCATAAATATAAAATAATAATAAAATAAATAACAATAATAGGATTCCTTATCATTATTATAGGGCTGGTGTGATATTTATATTTGATAATGACTGCAGAAATGGTCGATATTGTGTCTGGTGCATGATAAATGCATATAAAATATTAACTGTAGCTGTTAGCATTTATTGGTTTTATGATCATTCTCGTAATAATCTTCATCACTGTTATCTTCTTCTTCTTTTTCTTTACCACTATTATTCCAATAAAGGCTAATTCAAACCTTGACCTCATTCTTAGAGTTATCTACCTGGTCACCTACCTTCTCACACTCAGCAGATAATTCCCCCACCCCTTTCACAGAGAAAACAGATTATCAGATATAAAATACTTCGCTTTTCTGTCCTCACCACTGACAAATTTACCAATTCTCATGCACCCTTCTAATTTCATTTCTTCTCTCATTGGAATATATATATATATATATATTTTAATTCTTTTTTTTTGAGTAGGAGTCTTATTCTGTCACCCAGCCTGAAGTGCAGTGACACACTCATGGCCACCCACAGCTTTGACCTGCTGGGCTGAGGCGATCCTTCCTTCTCAGCCCTTGAAGTAGCTGAAACCACAGGTGTGCACCACCATGCCTGGCTAATTATTTTTATTTTTTATTTATTGTAGAGATGAGGTCTTGACAAGTTGTCCAGGCTGGTCTCAAACCCCTGGACTCAGGCAATCCTCTTACCTCAGCCTCCCAAACTTCTGGGATTATAGGAGTAAGCCACTGCACCTGGATTATTTTTTTTAATTCTAAGATTAAATCTTTGATATTGCCTTCAAGCTCACTGCTTCTTTTATGTCACTTCACTGCTCTGTTACAGTGCCCATCTTCAATATATTATATTGCTACAAGCTGGCTTTCCTTCCAGGGCACACTTTTCTAACAGTGAATCTCCTATTTTATACTATTTTGTAATGTGAAAAACTGAGGATTTCCCAATATATCAAGTCCTGTTTCCTTTTTGGCTTGACAGTTTTTCCATCAATTTTTCTCTTTTCTCTTGCACTTATTTCACCATAAGCACCAAGAAGAGACTAGGCCGTGCCTTCTAATACTTTGCTTGGAAACCTCCTTAGGTAAATATCCAAGGTCATCAGTTTATCACTTACAAGTTCTACTTTCCACTTGGGTGTAGGAAACAATTCAGCTAGGTTTTCTGCCCGTATGTAATACTGATTTTTTTTCCAGTATCCAATAACATGTTCCTCATTTCTCTATGAGCCCTCAATCTCAGTGTTTTTGCTGTTGATATTTCCACCAACAGTATGCCTAAGAAATTCTAGGTTATTTTTCTCAAACTACATCACAAAATTTACACAGACTCTTCACATTTCTAATTCTACATCTAGTTCCATTCGTTTAGGTATTTGTTACAGCAGCATTCCACTTTCTGATGCCAACATCTGTATTAGTTTTCAGTAACTGTTTTAAACAAATGACCACATACATAAAGGCTTAAAACAATAGAAATACAACCTTTTGCCATATGGGGGTTAGAAGTGTAAAATAAGCATCCCTGGGCCAAAATCAAGGTGTTGGTAGGGCTGCACTTCCTCCAGAGGCAGTGAGAGAGAATCTGGTCTTTGTCTTTTTCACTTTCCAGTGGCTACTTGTATTCTTTGGCTTGTGGACACATCACTTTAATCTGTCTATGATCACTTACCTTTTTCTCTCCTCTGTGTGTCAAATATCTCTATCTCTTATACAAGGACACTTGTGACTACATTTAGGGTTCAATCAGATAATTTAGAATAGTCTCCCAATCTCAAAATTCTTAACTTAATCATGTTTACAAGGATGATTTTCCCATATCATGTAACATTTATAGGTTCCAAGGATAAGGGCCTGATATCTTTTCAATCATTATTCAGCCTACAATACAACCTAACCAGTTTCTAAATGATGCAACTATTTTCAAAGTTTTCTTCATCACACAATATGTTTTAGAAGAGAAGTTCACATAAATATGTGTATAGTGGTAATACAACTATTTGCACAAGAACATAAAGTTGCCAAATGCTGTGGCAGACGTTGGGTATACACAATCTTGTTTGATTCTTACAGTGACACTTTTTGGGCAGTATTTTTAAGCTGATTCCAAAGTGAAGCGAAAAGATTGGGAAATCATGTAAGTAACACACAGTTGACCAGGAGTAAACTGGAGTTTGTCTGATTCTAAAATCTGAGCCTTCCCTAGGCCTAGTCTACTTTGCTCTATAAGCGTTGGTATGAGGGCCTTTTGGAGGTTTGATGTACGACATCTACAAGGAGAACAAAGAAGGCTCAGAAGCACAAGTCCCAAGAATGACGTACATTTTTAATTCAGTTTCTTTCAACAATGATGCTGCTGTCACTCATCCTTGGCAGTCCATCATACATGTGTGTGGTCATGGGCGTACATTCAGCTGGCCACATTGGCCACCAGGCTGTGACCACACAATTCACAAATGGAATTAGAAACCCAAAGCCGCCTTCATACACACAGGGCCTTCTCAGAAATGGTCTCAATGACCACACCCATCTATCTTCCCAGGTTTAATGGGCAGAGTTTAGGGAATATCTTGGTCTGGCCATAGATTTCCATTCCGGTCCAATCACTCACTTTTCCTATTCCAGTTGTCCTGAAAAACAGGACATGTCGTTTAGGCATGTCCTATTTTTGGTTAGGGAAAGGTATGTTCATATTTAAATAAAATAGAGGTAGAAAGTGCTACGTGTGCCAAGATAGGTAGAAATGAAGTGCTGGGGTATGCAGAAGAAGAAGGTGGGATTTTTAATTCTTAAGGTAGATTTCACAAGGAAGTGATGTTTATGGCTGGCCACCAAATATAAGTAAGATTTGGCTGTACAAGGATTGTAAGATATAGAAAAAGGCACTTTGGCTAGGTTCAAGGGCAAGAATACATACTGTTTTGAAGATAAAAACAAATAATTTCATGTAACTAGAGCACAATGTCAAGAGTAAAAGTAAAAGGTTAAGTTTAGATGTTTAAGTTCAGAATTATCAGATTGTCTTTTGAATTTTCTTCTGTTTGAATGTGGATTTGGGTCAGAGTAGTCACCTCATCAAGGATATTCAGAGTGCATTAATCGTCTAGGAGGAATGAATTAGACAGGGAGAAACTACAGGCATGGAAAGAGTTTAGAGGTCCATTGTTCAAGCAGGAGACAATAGTAACTTAAATTAGGGCAGTAGTGGGAAGAAGTTAAAAGAAGGACCAAATATATTATGTAAATAAAACACACAGACTATATCAATGTATGGGTTGTGCGTATTTAGAAATGGAGCATGAGTTTAGAGTTGTAGCTTAGTTGACTGGAAGTATGTTACAGACACAGTGTTCTTGGGATTCTTTGCAGGCAAAAGGACACACACTGGCTCAAGTTAGCAAAATCTCTTTTTAGAAACAATTTTAAAAAAGGATTTGGAGGTAGCTTATAGATTCAAAGGACACGTTAAAATGACACGTTGGAAGGGACAGAAGAGAGAAAACTCTAGGAATTAAAGCACATCCTTATCCTTCAGGATGATTCTGATAGAACCATTTAATTCACTTAGTCATTATACCATTAAATATTCAAATTCCTCAGAATGGGAATAGAGAGAGAAGCAAGGGAAGGGAAGGGAAAGGAAGTTCCACTGATGAGTTGCGTGTCTACTCCATGGCCTGAGGACAGGACAACTTGATTTTTACGCCACCCCACCACTCTACAATATGTCCACGAAACAAATACACATGTGTACTCCCCAAATCTAAAAATAAGAATAAGAAACTTCATGCAATAGGTGAAAGGACTGTCCTAAAATAAACTTGCTAGAAAGGGAGAAGGATGACAACAAAGTGAAAACCAAGGCTATTCACCTCTGAGGGTTAAAGGTAATATTAATGTGCCAGGCTTCAGAGTCAGAGCTTACTCTGTAAAATATCGCCTCTTTCTCTTGCCCCCTGGGTATCTATGAAATCTCTTAAGCTTTTCTTGTGTAGATCATTGAGAATAAATGTGCATAATAATGGGGACATTATGATTTGTCTACTGTTTGATGTTGGAAATTGTCTCTTGCAGTTGGGGTACATTAGGAAGTATCATTCTATTTCTAGTTTACTAAAAGTTGTTTTCTAAAAGGGTCATGAAGTATTGTTAAATATATACCTGACAATGGTGTATTATTATTTTAACATACTGTGGGTTAAATTAGCTAGAATTTTATGGAGAATGTTGGCATCATATTCCTGAGTGACAGTACCTGTAGTTTAATTTTTTTTACTCTTTAATTATAGACTCACTTGATTAACATCTTGATTATTTTTGTATAGCTTAATAAATTTAGCAATGCTTCTCCTCTTTATGTTCTCTGAACCAGTTTAAATGACATATAAATAATCTATAACTTTAATTTGAAAGTGTGTAATCATAAAACTATGTAAAATCAGAGATGGGAAATAATTTATGTATTGTTTTTTTTTTTGCACCATGGTTATTGATCACTTTAGGCTTTATAAATTTCCTTGTATAAGTTTTGATAATTTGGATTTTTCTCAGGGAGAGTACACATTTTTTTCAAGATATACAAATTTTAGTGTATGGTTATTTAGACACAAAGAAAGACATTTGAGAAGATACTTGGAAATATATAGAATGTATGGAAAAGTTTCAAATCTGTAGAGATTTGATGAGATCGAAAAATTCAGGAATGAAAAGACACATAGGAGAGGGTGTTTTAGTTCAGTTAGAAAATTCCAGCATTTAGGTTGATGCATTAAACCTGACAAGTTGCTTGAAATCAGCAAAGCTAAACATAAAATCAAAATAGTAGTCAGGTAGTAATTCTAAGAACAGAGTCAATAAACTGGAGACTGAATGATATTGTTATGCAGTGACAAAACTCTCTTTTTTTCTTTTCATCTCTTCTCTTTGCTTTTCATTGTGTTGTCTTCAATCTTGGTCAGGCTATCTTTTGGTATTAAAAATGGTTCTGGCATTTCTAGACTTTCTTGGTCCTTCATGCTTGTACAATCTCTGAAGTTATTTCAATCATATTCTTTCCAGATTGTTGCACAAAATTCTTATGGGATACTTTGGCTCTATTTGGTCATGGGATCATCCTTGAAATAATGCTATGGCTAAGGAAATGGATATACTTTGATTGTCCAGGCCTAGTTCACATGCCAAACATTAAAATAGGGAAGAACTAATTACTAGGATTAAGTGAGAGAGAGTTGGACCTCTCAAAAAGATGAGCCAACTTTTCCTAAATTATACACACACACACACACACACACACACACACACACACACACACACACATATAAATACACATAGTGATCCCTTGGTATTCATGGGAGATTGGTTCCAGAATCCTCTGCAGATACCAAAACCTGTAGGTGCTCACGCTCTTATATTAATGCTGTATTTGCACATAACCTGTACACATTCTCTCATATATTTTAAATCATCTCTAGATAGCTTATAGTACCTAGTGCAATGCTTATATATCACTTCATTAGTGCAGATTCAACATAATACTTTGTGTGTGGCAATTTCAAGTTTTACTTTTTGGAATTTTGTGAAATTTTTTTTCTGACGATTTTGATCCCTGGTTTGTTGAATCCACGTATGTGGAACCAATGAATACAGAGGGACAACTGTGTGTGTGTGTATGTGTGTATATGTGTTTGTGTATAATGGATGGAATAGATAAAACACTAAAGCACTGGGGAAATTCTATAAATTAATTATTTGTGGGTTTGATTGGAATAAAGGATCCATGAATAACAGTGGTAGATTGAAATTTATGACAAAAACAAGTTTGGTGTCTAGATTTGTGGACCATTTATCTCCCATCTCTCTCTCTCTCTCTCTCTCTCTCTCTCTCTCTCTCTCTCTCTCTCTCACACACACACACACACACACACCAAATTATTTCTTGCTCTTGATAAACATGGTGCACTATAAACAGCAATGGTGGAGGTTTTAGAATATGTGTTCCACAGATATGTGCTCTCTTGCTAACTAGCAATATGACTTCAGATACATCATTTAAATGTTTCTGTGTCTTATAGGCATAATTACTCTATATTTTGTGGGATTATTGAGAGATTTAAACGAAATGCACTGGCAAATAAAACTGGAGATGTCTTGCACAATGTTGGAACCCAAAATACATTAGTCAAATAAAATAGAGATTTAAAAACAACATTTTATGATTTTTTTGTTTATTATTATCATTATTTCAAGTCCCAGTTTCAGTAATTCCAATGCCAATATGTTTTTCATTCAAGATTTTTATTTTTTAACCAGGTTCTTTCCTTCATAAGGAAATATTGGAACCATTTTTAATTAATTCTTCTGACTGCATTTCCATGGCTCCCTTAAGTAGCTGAGTAGAATCTTAGACATATGAAATAATGACCCAATTTAAGTTGCTGTATTTTTGTGAAGCACTGGAAAAGAGGAAAGCACTTCAAAGTAATTAACATGAACATGCTCAATTACGTTTCTGTGTAACATGCCAACACCACTGCCTGGAAATTCTGAAAGTAGGAATCGCAGAATCCTCAACTACTAGCACAATGAGGTCTTAAGATGTCCCCCCCCCCATGGTCTTTTAAAGAATTATTAAGTATTAAAAGGTTAAAAACTAAGAAAACAGTAGCAAAAAGCGGTAAAAATGTTCTCCCATCAGGCCAATGGGTGGAAGGGTAGGGTCACTGAATGTAGCCTTATTTCTGCTGGCTGGCCATGTTTCTTTCCTACCCAAGCTCCAAAGTAAGCGGACTGTGTAAGCGGGAATGAAATACACAACCCCCTTGTGACTGAGAGCAGCAAAGCATTCTCCGTTTGTGGTTTTCTTCAAATGAGGCTGCTTGGAATATGTGTTTGAAAACACTGAGACTCTTTATTAATCAAGCACTTCACTCTCCCTGCCAGCATAACGTTTCATTGATGTCAAAACTCCCTTAAAAATGGTTTTGGAGCCACTTCTTGTACACAGACTTCAACAGAAGAAATATTTTTGGAATTGTAAATAGAATAATTGAGGCAAATATTTGCCCATTTGGAAAGCTTCTGTAATGACTTTAATGTTCAGTTGCATTTTAAACATGCAGATCCGGGTATGGGTGGTAGATATAAGAATAAAGCATACCCCAAGATCTGCATTTCTTTTGGAGAGTTAAATTGTAGAATGAACTGGATCAGAGGAAAGATATGAAAAACCATTTTGAAAGGATAAAGTAATTTCCAGGCAGGAGCAAGCAGTGATTAAAGCAGTTAGCCTATTCCAAAACAGATATGCAAAATCAGCAAGGGGCTTGCTGAATGAAAGCTAAGGAAAAGGAGAGACAAACATCAGTGATGCCCTTCCAAAAGCTGCGCTGAATAGAGGATGCCCAGGCCCTAAGACACAAACTACCAGGACCCAGGGACAGGTTCATCTTGGTTACATGAATACTCACACCAGGTTGCCACTGCCATATAAGCAGAAACATTTGAAGTAAATAGAAAATACCCCTTTTCTGATTCCATGTACTTGAAAATCTTTTTTCCCGTATTAGCCTTCCTGTAAGAAGGCAATATGCATCAGGGTTCTTGAGAATTGAGGTATGAATTATGACACAGCATCTCTTTGCAGATGAGTGAAGTAGGCAACTTGTGTTTCATAGAATCCTGTGGACTCAAGAGTGTGTGTCTACCCAAAGAGATAGATCTACACACTGTTGACAAATCAGGTTTCTGGGTCTACAGGTTGAGAGCTAGGACCTGGGCAGTGATAATTATTTTAGGCAACTGATTCTCTGTGAAGGTTCTTCGGCAAAAGAGATGGGTTTTGCTATTGATGACGTCTGCTCCAGCAGGTACAGTTATGAATAAGTTAACCTCTCCAAGCCTTCATTTTGTTATCCGGTTTACTTTCCAGGGTCACTGTGAGTTTTTGAGGCATTATTGGTGGCCTATACTACTGAAAGCTTCTTTCTGCTCTGAAGTTATATGATGTTTCACATAGACATCTCTGAAGTCTCTACCAGCCTGTGACACTGCTCTGACCACTGCCTACCTTTTGTTCTGAGGAGTGATTCCTGTAGCTGTGGCAATGTTCGTACTCTTGGACTCCTTTTCTTTACAAATGAGGACACCTGGACCAGGTGAAATGACTCTGGATCATTCAGTTTATTTCTTCCTTAAATATTGGCGGGGTTACAATGGTTCTAGCTAATCTCTTTTAAATATCTGAACTATAAGGTTACCTGCTCCACACTTATGTGAAAGCCATACACAAAGGTGAGTGAACAAACCACTAACAAAAAACTATGAGGCTGAAGGAGATGGAAAGAGCAGGGTTCTAAGTCGTAAAAAATGGTCTTTTTATTGACCTCGGTGGCTTATGAGACCCAGCAACCACTTCTGCTCTTATTTTCCATGCGCTATTCCTGTTGTTTTTCCATTAATCTCACTCCCACCCCAAAGTGAAGCTAGTTTGTGCTGGTTTTTGTTACACAGTAACCCAAACCGTCTCTTTTCTTCTACTCTGATCTGAAGCCACAAGAGGCAAGGCAAAGGTCACACCCTTGGTGTGAAAACACCTAGAGGGAGAACAGGAGAATCAGCATGTGGAAAAGAGCTGGCAGTAATCTCTTCTTCATGGGGAATGCCTGCATTCACAGAAGTGTCCTTTTTGAATGTGTTTCTGAGGAGCTACTGAAAAACACAAGTGTTGGACTGTGAGGGCCTTGGAAAAAGGCTAGTGTTGCTCTAATAGGTCCAGCTGAAGTTTATGTCCTCGTGGTGGACATGGTAGCTATTTTTCTTCCATCAAACTCTTCACGCCAGAGTGGGGAGAGATGTTCTCCTCCCGGTGCTTGTTCAGGTGTGTTTTTGCAAAGGCAGACACCCTGAGTCTGGTGGCGGCTGATGATGTGATGACACCAACACTCCTTCAATTGTCAGGGCCCTCTGTGAAAGGCTCGCAAACCAGGAACTCAGTGTGGAAAAGAAGAAGCTTGTGACAGGGAAATCCCCAAAGTCCTATACCTAACACAAGAGAATGTCTCCAGAATGACAGGAGTAAGTTCCATCCTTTTATCAGCCTACTTGATGAGTACCCTGTTTAAGACCTTTTCTTTGGATATCTTTGTAAAGAGACCACCTGGTGAGGTGGAATCATGGCTGGACAGAAGACCTGGGAATAGAGCTGAGGTTCACAATTTATGGGAAATCTGATGGTGGGTACATTGATTGGCACCTTTCAGTTTCGATATCCTCATCTGTAAAATGGAAGCATTGTGGTGAGGAACAAGTAAGATAATGGAATAAATAAAGAATGGTATGCCTTAGGGATATAATACTTTAATTATTATTTTTTCTTCTGTTGGTAGAGAGTCCACAACAGATTTTCTGCTGGAGAATTTGATTATCTTTTCCTGGGTCATTGTTCTTTCAAAAACATGGTCTTAAAATTTTTGTGACATTTTTGTTATTATGACCTAGAGTCTGAGTCTATGAGTGTATGGCTTTTGAGCATCCTCATATATATTATTTTCTTAATTCTAATGCAATGAAGATCCTATAATAAGATAAATGCCATTATTTTTAATTACTATTACATTCAAGACTTAATACATACACTGTTTCTAATTCTCTCAGCAGTACTTTGAAGGAGATGCTTTTGTTATCTGCATTTACTTTTTAAAGAAAACAAAACAAAATCCAAACAATTAAAAACAATCCACAGAAGTCATTAACTTGCCTTGCATCACACAGATACTAAATAACAGAGATAAGACTTAAATTAAACCAGGACTATTCAACCACAAATATCCAACCTGCTACACTGCTGCATCAAATACTGGAAAAGTTTTGTCATCATGGGGATACTGGATACATAAAATAATAAACTAGGGATCTATGATGGTGAAGGAGAATGAGGGTAGGAGGAGGTAGAACGAAACGGTGTTGAGTAGGCTCAGAAATTGAGTATGAACACATAGCAGCAGTGAGTTTTAAGCACAGATTCCGATGGTTTTCTCGGGCTGAGAAGTAGGGTGGTGAGTGCAGAGGTGTAACCCAATGCATAGAGCATATGAGCAAAAGACACATAGTTATCAGTGGCTAATGTTTGAGGCAGATCCATGTCGGGTACCAAAAATGTGTTCCAGCAGGACACCAGACAGCAGGTGGGCACATGGGGAACATGATTGAGTTATTCGGGGAAGCAGCAGGGCAACAGCAAAGAGTTGATCACGAAAGGCTTATATAGCAGACATTGGTCCCATGGCAAAGTCAATGAGCAGATTGAAGGGCAACTGGATCTACCGACCCCATAATAACCCGGTCTTTGAGGAATTGCTCACTATCATAATTTCTACCGGTAGACGATAACATTACTTCCAACATTTCTGACTCCGAGAAAGTCACTGCGTTGTCTGTAAGGGAGGGGTTTGGTGGAAAGTTTAGTTCAGTTCAGTTCAACAAATATTTATGGAGCACCCGCTCTGTGCCAGGCACCATGCTAGGCACAGGGATACAAAAATGAATAAGGAACAGTTCTTACTAGGAATGGCAAGTGCATGGCACAAATGCTGCAGCTTCCTTGTCCTCCACCGTGGCAGACATCATTAATCAACTACCCCACTCCTTCCTGCTGAGTCTGCTCCATTACTCCTGAATGGGCAGTCACTATTCATCAATTAAAGATGCCAGGCAAGTCCAAAGGAATTGACAGCCCTGCTTCAAGAGATTGTTAGTCTTGGTAAGAGAAAGAGACTGAAATCTGTTCAGATATATATTATTCTGCATGGTTTGGGTTCAAGGCAATAGAAAAGAAGCTTGGGGAAGCCAAGGGTCTTTAAAAAGTATTCAAGTTTCTCCCTTGTCTTATTGGAACTTTTTTAAATGGGGGAGATTTCTGATAAAAAAGACATGGTATCTTTAGAGAAACATTTCTCTCTAAGTGCAGAGATATTCTCATCAGAAAGAACGTCTTTTAACATACAGCCAGAGACAAAATTAAAATCCAGAAACCAAGTTAAAGAGAGTATAAACTCTTGCTAGAACTGCAATGTATCTACCCCAGGGGTCCTAAGAATGTGCTAACCCCTGACTGCCAGTTCTTCTGCAGCCAAGAAAATCAAGCAGCTAAGAACTCCTTGGGGAAAACAGGGTGGTGAATGGGGACCTATTATAAAATACACACCTTCAAGAGAACAAGAATTACAGGTAACTTCCCCCTTCTCTAAAGCGAGTGGTGGTAATAGAACTCCTCTCTGTGGACACTAAGAAGGCCTTGCTTGTTCTGTGGCTTTGGCCATTTATATTTAATTTATGTTTTTAATTTTCTGGAAAGAGCCCAGTGGAGCCCACTGCCTGATGGAGTGCATGATACAGGTCTGGTAAACACAAATTAAAATAAAATCAAAATTCTCCAGTACCTCTGAACATGCCCAAAAAACTGAATTAAGAGACTCTAAATCCTAGGATAAGAATAGTCTTTCAATTTATCTTAAATGGCAAAGTGTAAAGAAAAAAGGCGAGTAGAGAAAGAAATGAGAGAGGCATTAACATGACAGGATATAGCATCAGGCATGGTCGAACTAGACTTAAGTGTTGGCCCCTCCAGCCTTCCTGAAAATGGAACGTTATAGGCTTGCAAAATCTGGATTTCACAGTGAGAAAAAAATCAAACATAACACTTTTCATGCTGACTCACTTTACCCAAAAGAGGGTTTTGAATTGAAACCTTCATTTCTGCCAATAACTGAGTTTACCTAAATAATCTCTAGCACTTTGGAAAGAGGGTAAGGCCACCACTGTTTGGCCGATAAAAAAGGCAAGAACGGTGTCCTAGAGAAACCTTTTCTTCCCTTGAGCTTTTTCAAAAATATCTCAGACTTCGGACCCTTGTCCCTAGAAGAATGCATTATGCAAAGTGTAGAATATGGAATAATAGAAATGTGTCTTGTCAACATATATTTTTGTTTGCATTTCCCATGTACTAAGTGCAGACTTTTGTTCTCAGAAAGGGCAAAACAAGACATTAAAAAAGCTACTATATTTCATGAAATGTCGACAGAGACATCCCAGACCCTTAAGGACCTTGGATCTATAGTGAAATAGTTAAATTTAAACAAACAGAAGGCATTTTAATTTCAATTCTTAGATTCCACATCTAGTGAGCAGCTACTGAGAACAAAGCTCTATGCTTAATCTACTGTGAAACTTACCAAGACTGGAGCTATTCTGGAAAGGCTCAAGTCTATGTGTGCCATCTCTTCCTGATTGGAATTGTGGATGGACTCCCAGATCAATCCTCTCACTCAGCTTGTATAACAGCAGACTTAGTCTGCAATACATAATATTCAGCAGCCTTTAGGTGTATTTGTATTTATATAATTTTAATGATCACAGCAAGAGCAAACACTTTAAAAGTTCCTATTTTGTGACAGCCTCTGTCCTATGTACTTTACTTGGGTTGACTGATCCATATAACAATCTTACATGGTTGTTATATTTGTGTATTTTTAGGGTTGTCTTCATCAATTATTACAAACTGGGTGGCTTTTACCATCAGACGTTAATTTTTTCACAGTTGTGGAAGCCAGAAACTTAGAATCAAGATGTCAACAGTGTCAGTTTCTTCTGGAGGCTTAGAGGGGAATGTTTCCTGCCTCTCTCCTCTCCTAGCTTCTGGTGACTGCTTGGCAATCTATTTCACTTTTTGATTTGTGACTACACTCCAATATTTGACTGTCCTCACATGGCCTTTCTACATGTCTCTGCATTTTCTCCTTATCTGTGTCTTAAAATATAATTGTCATGGAATTTATGGACACCCTAATATAGGATTATCTAATCTGGCGATCCTTATTGTAATGGCAACAGAAAAATTCCTTATGCCAAGTAAGGTGCCATTCTGAGGTTCCAGGTGGCATATATTTTGGATGGGGGGCACTCTTCACCTCACGACAATCCTCATTTCGTAGATGTGGGAGAAAAGTCTCAGTTTAAGTAGGTTGCACAAAGTCACAGAGCAGTTAAGAGAGGACATCGCGTCCAGAACCTCAGTTTCCGAATCTTAAAACACTGATCTTCGTGGCCGCATTGCACCATTCTGCTTTCGTCTACTTGGTATACCGAAGTGCACTTTCTTTCTCTGTGTTTCACCTTGGGGAAAGAGACCATCAGATACCAGTGATCAACTCATCTCGTCATATATGCCACACGATGAATCGACCCTAATGTGAGGACCACACAGATCTGAATGGAGCAAGGGGTGGACTGCAACAGATGCTGTTTGTGCCCTGCAGAATCCCTAGGATACTAGTAACCAGTTTGGTTATTGTTCTCCAGGTGCTGTCAGTGCTAATAAGGATTCACCTCTGGAACTTTCTCTGACACTTGTCCAGTGATTAAAGACACATTTGCCCAAAGGAATCTGGATATGAAACCAAGTCCCCTTTCTTTCCTGCCATACAATGGACACTTACTGGGAGCAGGGTACAAAAGTGCCTTTCCCTTATCTCAAGGCAGGACTGAGTCCCTGGGTAGCCTAGACTTTACCTGACCCCACGTTCTCGCATATCTCCACCCCCTTTCCACCCTGCTACTCTGCCTTCTTTCCAAGCTTTTCTAAGGAGAATTCCATGAGCAGATCACAATGTACACAAATCCAAATCAAGCTGTGCTGCTCAAATCAGATAACGTTTTCCACAGGTCACTTCATTCAGTCCTCGCAATAATCTTGAAAGGTAGCCCTGATTCTCTCTAGTTTGGAGATCAGGAAACTGAAACTCGGAGAAGTCTGGGGATGTGCCCCGTGCTTCCCAGGAAGTCTGTGATGAAGTCGGGTTTCAAAGCCCGGTTGTCTGCAAGCCCCGCTTTCTATTAAACTCTCTTGCCTGCTTAGCAAAACACTCAGGCTCGACAAGAGTGCCCTTGGGAATAGGTCTGGTCTAATGTAAGTCGTTGGGCTTTGGAATCAGTCACAAGTGAGTACAGGGGCTACTTCTTGAAAAAATATATAGACATTTGAAACTTTTTGTGTTGATTAGGATTTTTTTTCCTATTTTATAAGGCTCTGAGAACTATCTGGGGTGATGTGTTTTAAGTGCTTCACACAACCCTTGGCACACACAAAGAAAACAGTTAGAAAAGGTAAAGAAATTAGGCATTGCTAATTTCACAATGGTTTGGTGCTGCAGCTCCTGAAACTGGAGGTCTGTGATCCACCAGTGCCAAGCCCCAGAGACCTGATGGGGCTCCTTAAGGTGACACTTCGGCCTCCCAAGTCAGCTGGATCATAGGACACAGTCAACTCAAGGCAGTCACCCACGGAGGTGCCAGTCTGAATCTTGAGACAATGGCGAGGGAGGCTTCTGCGGGAGAATGCAATGTGTACCTGAAAAATGAAGCGATGTGGCCAAGGTCACAGGTCTCAGGGTGAATTGCACTGTGTGTGATACCCTGACTGAAATCCTATCCCATAGGGCCATCAGGTGAGTAATTAGAGAAAGTGACTTAAATTGCTTCCACGTTCTTATTGTTCCTTCTAAAAATATCTTTGCTGAGAGTGTTACTGTGTGTGTGTGTGTGTGTGTGTGTGTGTGTGTGTGTGTATGTATGTGTGTGTGTGTGTACCTGCCCACACTCGTGCATGCCTGTGTGCTAAAGTCGTTGACCTTATTCAGATCTCACTTCGTTGTAGTTTTCCGGATATCTCCCCTTCTCTTCCATTGTCTTTCCTCCAGTTCAAATTATGCTGCAGTGTCTCTCCTCTGTTTAACAAACCTTCATGAGTTCTTATTGTTCGAGGCACTTTATTTTTGGGATACACTGTGCCTTCAACTTGCCACTTATGTATCTCCCTTCTTTTACAAAAGTACCACTTCCCCCTCAGAGACTCAGTTCTGACACTGATCCCTCCATTCATGGAGACTCCCCAACTCTCCCAGGCAAAGCAAATCATCCTTTGCTTGTGCCACTCTGGCCTCTTGTAGAGACATCTGTCGTGGCTGCTGCTGTCCTATGCTGCAGTCATGTGTCTACAAGTTTGTCTCCCCTTCAGCATACACTGTGGGATTCTTTTTTTTTTTCTTTTTTTGAGTTGGAGTCTCTGTCACCCAGACTGGAGTGCAGTGGAAAACTCCCATCCACCACAACCTCGACCTGCTGGGCTCTAGTCATCCTTCCGCCTTAACCTTCCAAGTAGCCAAAACTACAGGCGCTTGCTCACATGCCAGGCTAATTTTTGATTTATTGTAGAGATGAGGTCTCACCAAGTTGCCCGGGTGGGTCTCGAACCAGAGGGCTCAGACAATCCACTCACCTGGGCCTCCCAAAGTGCTGAGATTACAGGCTGAGCCACCGTGGGATTCTTTTAAGACATGAACCATGTCATAAATTTCTGGCTTACCAGGTTTAAAAATATTACCTGGAACATTCTAGATTTTTAAATTAAAAAGTGAATTAATAAATTAATAAATGAAAGATTGAAGCATTAATCTTAACATTTATGTACAGAATTCCGTATAAGTAAAAATGAAATGATAAGGGTACCCAGTTGTGGTAGATTACATGACTGGCCCCAGTTCTGTATCCTTTCCTTCTGTGCCCTGTGAGCAGAAGATTTGGGTGTGTTACTCACTTTGACCCAGGCAGAAGTGAGAGGACATGAGTCTTAAGCCTAGACCTTGATAGGCATCACAACTTTTTACCTTTTCTGTGACAACCATAAGGAGCATTCTTCCTGGACACCTATCCCTACTGTCCTTAAGCCTGGACTGGAGTATGAATACATGTGCAGAAGAAATGCCTGGGCTGACCCCAGACCTACAGTGAGAGGGAGAAAAGCCCAGATAAGCTCAGCCAAGAGCAACAGAGGCAGGCCAGCTAACCTGCATATCTAGGACAATAAATAATGGCGGTTGTAAGCCATTACGTTCTGGGGTGATTTGTTACACAGCTTTATTATAGCAATTGCTGATGCTTCAACTTCATTTAGATTTTGTGAGGATTAAATCAGATAATTCATGTTAAGTGCACAGCACCGGCCCTAGATCATGGTAACCACAGATATTAGATGACACTATTATTAATGCCCCATCTTTACAATTTTAAAAATTAAGCATTCTATGAGAAAGAACATTTGACAGAAAAAGAAAACAGTAATCTATTTATCAAATGCAGTGAGGCTGCCACAGCTGAACTTGGCAATTTCTTTGGTATATGCTAAATGTCTTTGTTAGGATGTGAGGCAAGATGATATGCTTTGTCAGGGGAGGCCTCAGAGGATTCACATTTAAGTAGAAAATATAGACATGGCACCAGTGGCTCTCCAGCTTGGAGAGTGGTGTACCCATCTCTGCCATCAGTGGGATGATCTGCAAACTTTCCTATGGCATTTTCATTCTGCAAAACACTTTGTTTAACAATCCCTCATATTAGCCCTTCTTGGAGCTGATCTATCCACAAAAATAAATAATTCTTAGAGACTATCAAAGTTTAGGGCTTTTGAGGCTCAAGCCAATAGCCTTCTTTTTGTTCATTGCTGGGTCCCATATGTCCATCTTCAATGTAAACTGCCCTTCTGGTCGCCAGACTAAGACATCTAAATAACAGCTGCGGGACATCCACACCATGAGGTCCCAGAATCATGTCACACTTAAGATGCCAAAAACAGAGTCCATCATTTTTTATCTGACCCATCCTCCCTGCCCCAAATTGTAGCTCCAACTGTGTCCTTATCTCAGTACCCCAAACAGAACCTGGTGGCATCCATTACTCCCCTCTCTCTCACTCTCCCTTTTCCCAGACATCCAAGTTCTAATTATAAAAGCACTCTACCTCACTCCGTCACTTCTTTTATGTCATTTCTTGCTTAGCTTTTTTTCTTTTTTTTTTTTTTTGTTGAGTCGGAGTCTCACTCTGTGGCCCAGACTGGAGTGCAGTGGCCGCTCCCAGCCACTGCAGCCTCGACCTGCTGGGCTCCGGCGATCCTTCCACCTCAGTCTTCCAAGTAGCTGGAATTACAGGCATGCGCCACCATGCCCGATTGATTTTTTGATTTATTGTAGAGATGAGGTCTCGCTGCCCAGGCGGGTCTCGAACCCGCGGGCTCAAGCAATCCATTCACCTCAGCCTCCCAAAGGTGTGGGATTACAGGCTGAGCCACCGAGCCCGGCTTCTTGCTTAGCTTATAGTAAAAGCCTCCCTATGCCTCCCTTCCTCAGTCTTTGCTCTACCAATTCTCTGTCCTCCAAGTTGAGCTCTTTCTACCTTTTCCACGTTACTTACCATTGATCCCCATCTTTTGTTACTGTGTGTGTCTATGTGCCTGTGTGTGTCTATATATACATGTGTGTGTGTTTGTGTGTACATATCTATGTGTGTTTGTGTCTGTGTCTATATGTGTGGCTGTGTGTCTATGTGTGTGTGTATGTCTATGTGTATCATTACGTGTGTGTCCATGTGTATCATTGTGTGCATATGTCCATGTGTGTCTGTGTGTATCTGTGTGTCTATGTGTGTGTTTCTATGTGCATATGTATCTACATGTGTCTGTGTGTGTCTGTGTGTGTATATGTGCATGTTTGTGTGTGTTGTCCCATATATGCCTCATTTTCCCTATTGAGCTGTAAGTGCCTTGCCTTTGGAAGTCATGTCTAGAATTTTGTTCATAATCAAGAAGCATTTGGTGGATCTAATTAGAATTCTGATGACATTGATGTTTAACCAAGCTCTCTGGCTATATGTCTATACATCTGAATTCCCACTTATTAAAGCAGAACGATTATGGGAGGAAAGACAACAATTGAGTTTATAATAAATGTCAGTCTACCATGGATTAGTGGAACCCCACTTCAGAGTAAAGCTTTGTATCAATGCTTCTGTAAGGAAGATTCTTACTCTAGGAATTGAAAACAGCATCAGAAAATAAGGTGGAAGAGGAGACGATACTAGCAGTACCAAATGCAGGCCAGTTTCCAGGTACTGCACTGGTTGTTTGTCCCCCTTTATCTGATTCATCTTCAAAAGCTGGGTGATAGGGAAAGGAGGCGGCAGGCTCTCTCTGAAAAGTCTCCATTCACGATACGCTAGTCACATTTTAAACATCTTTATAATTCAGTTATAACATATGTGATACAGGGATGGTTATAAGAGTGTTATTTTTTAAGACTGTTGTGAGAAATAAATGAAACAAAACCTCATACAGTCTCATACAGTCCTCTATGCCATTATTTGGAGGATGTTATACCCATTTGACAGAAAAGATAAGCCATCTCAGAAAAGTTTACTTTGGTAATTTATCCAAGTGAGGGGTGAAGTTGAAAATCCAGCCTAAAGTCCAAATACCATCTACCATTTCTTCACTAAGGGGTGTGTGTGTGTGTGTGTGTGTGTGTGTGTGTGTGTGTGTGTGTGTGTGTGTGTGTGTGTGTGTGTTGGGGGATAGGGAATATGCAGGAAGGATGTCTAGGAATGTCCTTGTTGTTACTCATGTTATTCCCTCTCTTTGAAATCTTTCTCCATACATTTTTATCCCCGTTTTCATCTGACCAAACATCTTCCCTTTTTTAAGGACCTGCAGAAATATTGCTTCTGTGGTTATGTCACTTAAATTCGTGATGCTGCTGTCTGGGTGCCAACTCAGACCCTGATTCTCGTCATCGTCCTCCCAGTCCATAGATGATGGAAACTTACAGCAGTGACTTTTTTTTTGGCTGTTGGGTGTCAAAATACCATTTAGCACAAAGGGTAACATTCTGAGGACAAAATAATCTTTTCATCCTTTTCACCAGGCGTTGTTTTCGAAAGTGGATGTTGGGGATTATAGTGACAGTGCGCACAAATGAAATGACCTTGCTGCTGCTGGCAAAGATTTGGATTGCTGTCAGTTTGCAGGGAGAAGACAGGGGCACTCTCAGACATGTGAGCAGGCTGTCTACTCAAAAGGAGAAAATGACGGCGTCCTAAGCATCTTTCAGGTGTCCAATCTCTTTTTCCTCCCAGGAAGAGGAGATTTTGTTTATGGTGTAGCTTTGGGTGGATTCATCTGGGCAAGCATTGCACAGAAAAAATCCTCTTAAACCTCTTGTCCTTGGAGGCATCGTTTTCCACTTTCTGACAGCACTGGCTGTGACCTCTCTCATCACCTGCCTGCTCTCTCACCCTGGGGCAGAAACAAAGGTGATGAAACTGAAGTCTCAGCAAGGGAGTCTGGCTTTTCACCTTCCAGGTGTGAGGAAGAAAGTGCTGGTGTGGGGGAGGTTCCCACAAGAAATGCTCCTATACTCTGTGGTCACACTCAAAACACAACTTGCAAAGGGTGGTAGGGAGTCACACAGGCCCCAACGTGGTGAGTTGATGGGTCAGAGAGGGGGAAGGAACATTTTCATCAATACAGCTGGTCGTCATTTTAGTTCTTAGTAGAAGAAGAAAAGGTACAGACAAAATAAGCTGTCTGGACGGGCCAGTAGGTGGATTAGTAATGCCTGAACTTGACAGAGAAGCCAAAGCTCAGGGTCAAAGGATAAACTGATTGGTGGGACCTTTTTGATGCCTGAATTTCAGCGAAGCGATTAGTGCCAATTAGAATGACACCGGAGAAGAGGCTAGAAAGTCAGGGGCCTCAGAGCATGTCAGAAGATGGGGTTTGGAGGCTGGGGCTCAAGGAAAGATGGGTGATTAGGAAACATAATTTGCTCAATTACTTGTGATTTGGCAGAAGTTGGTTTTTAGGAGTGTTTTTTTAACCTGAAAAGAGGGGCCCCAGAAGCCTTTGAAATGAGGGAAAGACATGTAGAGTGAAGTAATTTTAACTCAGGGCAGACTTTAAGAACATAAGAACTGCCATGCTAGATTGGAATCACCTTGGGCCCAGGCTGCCGGTTTGTCTTTGACAAGGGCACCTGGAGTATGAGGGAGGTGGGCGGGGAAAGGACTGTGCTGTCAAATGCACCCATGAGTTAAGGAACCTGAAGGTTCTTTACGGAGCTGTTTGTTTTTGGTTTTTTGAGTTGCTATAAATGAATACCTGAGACTGAGTGATTTTTTATTTTTTTTAAGATTTGGCTCACGGTTCTGCAAGCTGTCCAAACAGCAAGACGTCAGTATCTGCTTCTGGAGAGGGCTTCCGGAAGCTTCCATTCATGATGGAAGGCAAATGGGAACCGGTGTATCACATGGTAAGGGAAGAAAACAGTGAGCAGGAGTTGCTGGGCTCTTTTAAACAATCAGATCGACGAATAGAACAAGAAATTGCATGTTACCCTGAGGAACTGCCCTGTGTCCTATAGGATGTTCAGCAGTATCTCTGACCTCTATTGAATGCCAGTGGCACCATCAACATCCCCAGTTGCAACAATCCAAAACATTTTCAGCCGTTGCCAAATAGCTCCTATGGGGGCAAAATCACCCCTTTTGAGAATTATTGGTTTACATTGGATTTATAGAGATTAACAATTTTTTTTTTTTTTGGTAAAGGGTCATTTAGTAAATTTTTTGGGCTTTGAGAGCCTACTAACATGTTGTGCAAAAACAGGTATAGATTTTATATAAACACATGAGCATGCCTGTGTTCCAATAAAACTTTATTTGCAAAGTCAGAAGTTTGGTTGGATTTGGCACATGGACTGAAATGTCCTGACCTCTGATTTCTATCACTATGAAATAATGTGGCATACTATACTATAATATGATGATTGTACTGAATTAAAAAGAACATTTCCATTCAAAAATCAAATAAAAACCACAGATAGCATCATCCAGAAATATCTACTGCCCTCTTCTTAATATGAATGCATGCACACCCATCCACTCCTACACACACAAATGTGTATATGTGCTTTTTTTGGTCAAGTACACATATTTGAAATGTTACCATATGGGTATACCTTTGTATCTCAATGTTTTTTCATATCATATTATTCATAACATAAGTAATTTTTGGTGTAGTGTATTTTTTAAAAAGTATAATTTCTAGTGGCCGGGTAGGTATTCCTTTTATTAATGTACCATAATTTACTCATTATTTTCTGCAATTGGATATTTTTATTTTTCCCTATAATGTAAAAAGTTGATACAATGAATATCTATCTATAATCTATCTGATAATTTCAATGGGACAGATTTCTAACAGTAGATTAACTAATTTAAAGAATAAAAATATTTTAAAGTTTTTGTGTTCCTTTTTACAAATTGACTATCAGAAATTTTGTCTTATCCCTCTACCAGAGAATTAGATATTTTTAATGAATTGCATGCTATCGAATTGAATTGATTTACATGCTAGATGCAGACAGGCAGGGTACACAGCTTTTTAAAATTTTCTTTTAACTATTCTCTATCACACCCTGCACAGTATCTGTTACAACCCTCTGTATGTAGAGTAGAACACAGACTTCTGAAACGGAGATATATGATATTGTGACAAATTTGAAATTTATCTCTAAATCTTCTAAACTATTCTGGTTTGGAGCCCATGGGAGTGGCTAGTCATACCTAGATTGACCCTTCAAGATTGGGACAAGCAGTAAAGGCAACACTCTCACTACCCAAGTTGCACAAATTGACATGTCACAGGTCGTGTGGTGTGACGGAATGACATAGGGCTCACATAGTGGAGTTATTGACATGAAAGGAAGACCAGGAGGGGTCCCGTTTCCCTGCACAATTCTAGGGTTTGTGTCCTTTAAATGTGCGGAATATTACCATTAGGAAAATATCATTTATGTGGATCATTGGATTTCCTGTTTTTAATCCCTGCAAGCATTCTGGCAATCCTCAGAGCTAGCAGAAACCACAATCGTGCTATACAGAATCACCAGCTTGCACAGGCCACCCAACCCTATGGGGAAATTTTATAACCACTTCTTTCTCACGATTTTCTCTAGGCCCAGGTGAGACTACTAGCCAGACTGCGGACCTGGGATCTACTGAAGGAACAGTGAAAGCTGACCTCTATCACATCTTGTGTTTTATCCTCCAGGATTGAGTCTAATATGGGGTGAGATGTCTGAGCCACACAAATTTTTCCAGAGAAAAACTGGAGAGAACTAGTGCTTTGCTTCTGAGTTCTTATTTTCTGTGCCTTTTTGGCAGTGTGTCCTGAGCTTATTTCACCAGATCAGACTGACGATGTTAGCCTAGTCATCCAAAACCTTCTGGGCTCCCAATCTCAGCAAGTTATATACAGATGTATATATGCAGATGTGTTTGAAAATCTTAAGGTCATAATGATGCCAATGATTAATGCTGCGTTTTCAACATTAGCACCATAATCATATGCTTTTAAGGTGTCTTTGGCCAGGGAATGAATACAGTCTCCAAAGATCTTCATGCACTTTAGCGCTCAGGGATACTGGTCACTATATGGACACAAAGAACAGTTTCTGAAAGGACTGTGACTGCTTCCAAGCGAAAATGAGTAAATGTGATCAAGCACTGCAAAAAGAACACATATCACCCATGCCAGGCTCTCTGCTATAGACTGACACTGTTGGCAGCATTTTAAGATACTTGTCTCTTGTCATAACCAGTCACTTAGAAGATGACATAGGATTAGAGACTTCACTTCCTTCAAACACTCCCTTGGTGAGACTTTTCCTGCTGCTCCAGCTAAAACTGTAGCCTAGAACCTACTCCTTACACTTTCTATTATCCTTCTTGGCTTTATTTTCTTCTTTAACACTGATCACTATTTAACATGCTATTTATTCACTTATTTATCCTGAGTACTGTCTCTCTTCCACATTGCAATGTAAGTTGATTAAGGGTAGGTTGTGTAACAGTGTATGTGTGTGTGTTCAGTTTTTATTTGTTTCATGGAATCATCGTCTGTAACAGTTGGCATATATTTGAATGCACTGCATACAACAGTCCCTGGCAGATGAGCTTTCTTCTCAGATAGCTTAGGAGCTTCTGAGGCAGCCGCTACGTACAGCGGTAGTACATGTTTAATTTCTGTTGTGATTTTCCTCCATTTGATCTTGAGGTCTCACTCTCTCTCTCTGGAAAGTGGACATAAGCCAAGATAGCTACTCTCTGGGAGAGTCCTGACTGGGTGAAAAGTTAAGTTTAGGTACGTCAGTCAGGTTGAGACACAGAGCACACAACACAGCAAAATAACAGCAACATTTTATTACTCAGAGATCCCTGAGAGAGGAGGTGTTCCCACAAGGACCAAATGGAAGTCTGGAGACAGCAAGGTTTTCAAGCAGTGAGTGGGGAGCAGAGGAGAGAGTGTGCCTGTGAGACTAGGCCTTCATTAAGGTCCATGGGTGTCCTCCCTCTGGCTTTACTGCAGGGCTGGCGAATTGGCTAATAATATTTTTTAAAAAACAAAAGCAAAAAACTCATGATCAAGAAAACGTACTTACATGACGCCGGCATTGACCATTAGGTTTCATTGTAGCTAACATCGGTGGGATGTTTTATGTTTTAGGTTAGTGAAATGAAAATAAGGGTACCATATTGCAAAGAATCACCCAGGGAGGTCAAATATTAACTAGGCCAGAACTGAAGGGATACAACTCGGTTTCAGTTAGCTGATGTCAGACCTTAAAGCGCATGCCAAGGTAGCAACCACATTAAACAACTTTATGACATTTACAATTGTGGATTAAACAAAATAGTAAGCCCTCTTGTATGTGGAGGAGAGACTATTAATTAATAAGCAATATACTTAGATTTGTGTTTAATGGATCTACCTTTAAAGGGAGAGGGAGTTACACACTCAAGTCTGCCCTATAAAGCCCCACCCTCAGTACTTGCCAACCATTATTTCATCTTTATAATGGTCCTGTGAGGTTGGTTTTATTACTGTTTTTATTTTACCAATTAAGAAAATGGAAACTGAGGCTGCAAGATGTAAAACGACACTTCAAGATCACTTTAGTTGCCAAAATTAGCAAAATGTATGACCTTTTCCCTATATGGAGCTGGTCTTGAGAATGCCTCAAAACACTGGGAAAAGCTGAGATGGGAGTAGCTTTGCATTTATTATGAAGTCTCACAGGCACAGAAGTGCCCTCTGAAGGCACCCTTTTTTTCTTGACAATTTTTATTAGGTCAGGACATAATAACAACATGACAGTTTTATGAGACTTTCATCTCAAAACCCCAAAGCACTTAAAACACATTAATTAGTTCTCACAACTCACAAAGTAGGTAGGAAAGTATTTTGATAGGAAATTAGCTGTAATAAGGCAACAACAACACATCCAATGCTAGCAGGTTGTCCTAAAGAAATGCATAAGGACCCCTGTACATTTCCTAAGCAAGAAGAGAGGCTACTTATTTAAGGAAAAGTACAGCAGGGACAAGATTTGAGGTTTCAGATCTCTTTCCATAGATGAATAGTTTTGAAATAGCTGTGATTCTTGTGCTATGATTAGTGAGGCTGACTATTAACCCTCAACAAACCTATGGTCATATCTTCAGAAATAATTTTTTTCTGAAAATATTGGTAAAAAATTATGTGCATCATTTAGTTCGTTTATTTTATGCCAACTATGTAAAATTTGTAGGTTGAGATTTGGCTATTTATTACAATATTATTTCCTGTCTACTTCTGTGTAAAAGTAGAAAATACTTCTGAGTAGAAAATGCTGAAATGTTTTTCCTTTGCCAAGATTCCAAGATATCTCTTTTCTATTGTAATAATAGCAATATTTATCTAAAGGCACATTTGTCTTTTCATTTTTCTCTGAATTGAAGATTTGAGAAAAATTCCCCAAGAGAATCATGAAGTTCTATGCATCTGAGAAACATTTATGATTTGTCTACTGTAAACCAGTAACTAGGCTATCCTCTAAATAATCAATAATTATTAACTTGGCTCAGGCTGTTATGAATGGCCCGATATGGAAGACAGGTGAATTTACTTGAGTAATATTGGAACACATAGAGATAAAAGCTGTCCAAGTTCCCACAGATAAATATCAGCAGAGATGAGATTCACGGTCTGAACTCTGACTCAAAGCTAGTGCTCTTTCTGATCCATCCTACTGATAACGGAAATGTCTTTGGTTTTGTTTTCTTGCCAAAGGATTATCTAACTTACTTACTCTGCACAATTACAGCTTTTTTGTTTGCTTAAGTGTCCTCCAGAACCTTGGGATATTACTTACTTGATCTTTCAAAGGGATCACCTGGCCTGAAGATTGTGGCTTATGAATGTAGACTCAAGCTGGATCTACAAGTTTGCAGAGCTGCCATAACACAAAATTCCACAGACTGGATGGCTTTAACAATATAAACTTACTTTTTTACAACTCTGGAGGACAAAAGTTTGAGATCAAGAGATTTCATTTCTTCTAAGACTTTTCCCTTGGCTTGTAGATGGTCATCTCCCCTCCGTGTCTTCCCATGGTCTTCCCTCTGTGTCTGTGTTCTCCTATTTTATTTTTATAAGAATACCAGTTATACTGGATTCAACCCCACCCATATGTCCTCTACAGGCCAAGGAATCTACATGCTCTATCCTTGTGAGTGTCATAGCAGGTTAGCAAATTATGTGCACTGGACCTGTTTTATATGTAAGAGAAGGAAAACAATTTTCCCAAGATCACGCAGTCTGTAAGAGGCAAGGATTCTCGTTGACCTCCAAAGATCCTGTAGGTCGTTCCTGGTGGGATCCAAAACATTGCGGCACCATCAAGAGGGTGCTCTTGCCAAAACTCACTGAAGGTTTATCACTCAGAGCCTGAGTGTTCTTAACCCAGGTGGGGATATTTGGTGTGAGAAGCAACAGACCAGAGGTGATGCAGCTCCCCATGGGACATCAGAGGTCTGTCATGAAAGGCCACTCAGCCAGGCCTGGGAAGGCTGAAAGACATTTAAGTGCTGCACTTTCTAGTATGCAGAAAGCAGTAACTCTCCACCAGCCAGGCCTGAAGTCAGAAGCCCAATGCCACTGCCTCTCTGAGGGGCAGCCTGTCTCCCAGGAATGTGGCCATGATAAACGAGAAATATGTATAGAGTGTGAGCCCTTGCCCCAAAGGGTGCTGAATAAATGCCGGGTATTATACTATTGTTTATTTGGGCTACCCAAGTTCATTGGACTGAACAAGAGTATTTATTTCACTGACAACCGCGGTCATTGTGGTGAAAAGATTTATGTTAGGACACATGAATGATGCCTCTGTATACATGTGTGTGTTTATGTGCATGTGTGTTGCTAATATTTGGTGTGCTGTGTAGGTGATGGGGGATGCATTTATCCTGGAAAATGAGCTGGAAACTTCTGGAAAGTTTTGGTTACCCACAATTCCTATTTGACAGTCTTTCCAAAAGTTTCGAACAATCATGGGATCTTTAATTTGAAAGAGGGCTCAGGCATCGCCTAATACTTGTGTCAACCTAATTTCAAAGTTTTGCCCTACCATTCTGGAGAATCAGCTAAACAGCTTCGGCTTGAACACTTCCTTTGGTGGCGAACTCACTACCTCTTGAAAGGCATTTGTTCCTTTTGCAGAGAGCTTAAGGAAAAGACAGAAAATAACCTTTGTGGGGTGCTTTGGATGTTTCAGGCGCTGTGCCCGAAGCTTTCATATGTCATTTCATCTACTCATCTGGACACTTGGAGGTAGTTTTTACGTTGGTATTATTATTAGTAGTAGTTGGTGTTGTAGCAAGACTTGCTCTAGACCAGATACAATTCTATGCACTTTCTCTCTGTAAATAATAGTCATTTAATGTTTCCAACAATGCTGTTAAGTAGGTACTCTTATTTTTACTATCTTATGAATGATAAAACAGACTCCGAGAGGTACACACATCTAGGAAGTGGGTTTGAACACAGGCAGTATGTTCCAGAATCCACACTTTTTACTTTTATGCTCTCCTGCCTCTTACTATCCTGATTTTAATGACAAGAAAACTGAACCACAGGGCCTTAATGACAGAGCACAAGACACGCAGTAAAAAAGTGGCAAAATGGTGATTTGAATCTGGCATTCAGTTAGAACAAAGTGCTATGTGTCATGAGTGAGACAAAATCGAACCCCTTAAAATCTGTGCAAAGCTTCAGATTCTACTGTAGAACCAACCCATAACAATATTTTAGATTTGCAAGAAGCTCAGGTTGTCTTCAAGGATAAATATACACAGTTTTTTAAAAGTTGTTCTTAACTCTTAAAAATGTTAACATGCTATACTCTCATTTAGACATTGTCTCCTTCCCTTTAAAGAGGAAAATTTGAAGAGGGGTACCCATCCCTGACTCCCATTTATAGGGAATGATCTGGATGGACCAGAATGAGCAGAACTATGACATCTCCCTGCTTATTTCTTAAGTTAGTGCATTACTTGATAGGTAAATAGAAAGGTGTTCAATGATCTGTTAAATCTCAATGTCTATCTGAGCTGACTGTCATATGCTCAATAACATAACATTTACATAAGCACAATACACATATGACTACTCTGGGCTACGAAACAATGGTCAATTTAGTCATGCAATTGCACCTCATTTTAATAGCTACTACATTTTAAATATTTCAAAATAGTTATGTTTGAGTCTTGTTTTCCTTCTTTATCAAAGTTGTCTTTTTTCTTTATCATATATGCTTCCCTATTAATTTCAGGATCAATTTTTTAGGTTTGCAAAATGTCCTGTGGTGTTTTCATTGTTACTACACTTAAACTGTAGTTTCATTTAAAGAGAACTGGAAAATTAATAATGTTCCGACTTCTGACCTGTGACCATAGTACCTCTAATGATTTAAATTTTGTTTGTCCTTTTGGGGTAAATTTTAAAATGTTCTCCTTATGCATTTTCCATATTTTGTTAGATTTATTCCAAGGAATTTTACAGTTTTTTGATGCTGTGAGTGCTGTCTTATATTACTGACTTTGATCACAATCTTTTGAACACTTTAATATGTTTTGCATTTTAGGTGCATTTTGAAAACCAGGAGTTTTCTCATGATGGCTTGTGGAGTCTTGTGCTTCTGGGAAAGTGTAGCAACTTCACCTTGCAGAGGGGGTGAACACTGATGCAGAGAGAACAGGACTTGAGACCGTGTTCCTTGACACTGCTCAGATTTGCTCCATTTTAATGTGAATTATATATTAGGATTTCATTTCTGAAAGCCATAGTACTGACAAAAGTACTGCCATGACATATACACGGTGACTATAGAGAATGCTTCATAGCTCTAATTATACCACTGTATATCTTTGGTTTTCCAAGAACTTGAAGAAGTAGCTGCTTTGAGCAATTATGATTCCTTGGTCTGCCTCATCTTCGGCTGAAGAGCTACTCCTCTTCAGACAGATAGAATGAAAGAGTAAAATGACTTTTATGGGAACGTCATTAAATTATCTTAGAAACCAGCTCCAAGCATAAAACAATGACATTTTCTCAAAATTTCTGACAACAATGCTTTATGCCAGAAAAAGTGAATTAATTTAAGGTACTCAGAAAAATAAAATATTTTTTATAATGAATCTGACTTTCGGTATAAAGCCAAAAGCTGTTATCTGCCTGTAAGAACTCAGGAATACTGCTCCTCTGAGCCTTTCTGAGGAGTTCACTTAAGAATGAGCATAAGAGAACCAAAATTGCTAGTCAAATAATGACATCATAACTGGTAGTTTTAATTATAACAATATGTGTATAAATAAGACTAAATAAGAGTTGAGAGGGAGCAACAATGTAATAGCTATATGAAGGGTACCCCCCCAAACCGAAATTTATTGTTTAAAAAACCATGTTTTATTCTTATATGTTTAAACTTCAGTCATCTTCAAAGTACTCTCTGTTTGATGCAATATGCCCATTGAGATGCTTTTTCTACTGCTCAAAACAGTTTTTGAACTCATCAGTTTTGATGCCTTTTAGTGTTTCTGCCATTTTTTTGTTTCACCTCTTCCACATGGGCAAAAATATTTCCCTTTGAGGACTTTTAAAATCTGAATAAACAAAATCGTCGCTTGAGATGAGATCGGGTAAATAGAGAGGGTGAAGCAAGGGGATCATGCCACTTTGGTGTCAAAAAGTGCTGAACACTCAGCGCGGTGTGGGCAGGTTGTTTGTATAAATCATTCATCATGAAATGGGCAAATGTACTGAAAGAATCTCCAAAAAAAAAAAAATTACTGAAGCTGAATGCAGCCTCTCACAATGCTAGCTAGCACACTGTTGCCAATGGATTTCTAGAACACTTACTTAGCAGGAGAAGCATGCACTAAAAGTGGCCTACCCTCCAAAAAAATAATTCTGGTTTTTGGGCAGTCCCCCTAATATGTTCCGAAAATGTAGACATAGCTCAACTGTTTACATATGGAAAGAGTGCAGATCATATAAAACAATGATTTTAAACATTGTTAACAATCGTATGAGTGGTAATATTGGTTTTGTTATTTTGAGACTGTTGCATGTGTAATATTGAAGCAAAATAAAATCATATTATGGGACATTCTAATTTTGTGATCCCCTGTATCCTAAGAACCAAGATTTTTAGTGTGAAAGAAAGAGTACAGCTATAATAGAGAAAAGGATATGTGAAACTCTGAAATCTTGAATTTAAATTGGAAGTGTCATGAACACTCATATGTATGTGTGTGTGTGTGTCTTCTTTACTCTTGTTTGCTAAAAATTCCTGAAACAATGATCAACCCTGTAGTCATAAACATTTTTTTTGACCAGATTGTGGTTCTGAAATACCGTCTTTAACTAAAGGAAACCAGGTTGAATTGAGTGCTTAGATAGAAACTGTACGACATGAGCATGGACCTATGAAAAGCTCATGAGGGGCACGTTAGAAAGACCTAAAATTCAACTTGAAGAGGTTCTTGCTGGCCAAATATGGCGCTATTTGAATTTTAATAGTAAGAATAGTAATAATGAATGGAGACCCATTAAATATGTTTATATACATGTTTGAATAATGATTTTATAAAAAGAACGATCATCTACAAAGATGATAAGGAATCAATTCATGATCTTGAAAAGTAGTAAAATGACACGTTGAGCATGTATCTTGCTTTTCTCATGTGAACAATATCACTAGGTAACCAAGTAGAAAATTCGGGGAAGGAGATCTCTATAAAAGTATTCAACTAATTTAAAAACAAATGGTTGAACTAGAATATCGCCAGTTTGCTATGAATTAGTAGATATAGCATTATGCATCAGTAGATGCTAACATCATAAAAAGAACACAACCAGAAAATATGTGTCTCCTAATTGTTTTGCTAAACCCCACTAGAGTCTTTCTAAAGGGATCGAACGAGACGGATAAAACCTCTGGGTCTACTTACCAACTGGTGGAAAATCGAGAGGACAGAGAAACCTGCTGATCTGCACCATGAGTGCACAATCAAGTTCAATTCCAATAGCTGGATTTTGTCAACAAATAATATTTAAAGAACACAATAGATGGAGAGATAACCTACAGATAAAAAGAAATGTAAAATAAATAGTAACAGTAAACAATGATAAAAGGTAAATCTTGTTTAGCAAACGTGGATGTTAGAACTATTTTTTTTTTTTTTTGAGTTGGAGTTTCACTCTGTCGCCCAGACTGGAGTGCAGTGGCCGCTCCCGGCCACCGCAGCCTCGACCTGCTGGGCTCCAGCGATCCTTCCGCCTCAGCCTTCCAAGTAGCCAGAATTACAGGCATGCGCTACAACGCCCGGCTGATGTTTTTTGATTTACTGTAGAGATGAGGTCTCGCTACCCAGGTGGGTCTCGAACCCGCGGGCTCAAGCAATCCACTCACCTCAGCCTCCCAAAGGCGCGGGATTACAGGCTGAGCCACCGAGCCCGGCTTAGAACTATTTTTAAAAGCTAAGTCATTATTATAAAAGCCAGGTGTGATTACCTATGTGGGGAGGAAAGGAATTGTGATTGGACTGAAGCACTGGAGTTTTTGAGATGGCTGGATAAGTTCTATTTCTTAACCTCATGATTATTCCGAGGCTGTTTGTAGTTTTATATTTTTGGAAAAAACCGTTTCTCAGAAGTGCTTCAGTTTATTCCCTCTCATGTCTTTTTGGTCAGAATTGCATCACTTTTCCCTGCATAATATAATTTCTGCAATAGGAGGGATCTACAACATATGGTTTAAACCAAATAAAATGTATCTTTTAACCTTTCCAGAAAAAAAACTGGCTACATAGAAGAAGTTAAAAGTTTTCGACAAGATTCAAGTTTCGTTATCAAAGTGAAAGCAAAGCTAATGATTGTGGTGTTAGCAACATCAATCTCTGCTTTAACAAGAAGTCTTATTAGAAGGAGATTGTGAGACAGAAATCCATTACAGGAAGTTCAAGAAGGCTCTTTTTACAGAGTATACCAGTCTTAAGAAGAGCTGAGAATGATAATTTTTATATGTAGTCAGTTATTGAAAGCTGTGTATGGAAAGCTAAGAGATATCCTCCCACCACCCCTTCTCTTGCCATGGCCTCTTTCCAAAAGTCCCATGGTATGTTGTTTCTCTACATGTATTCACTACCTTCTCCCTATAAACTATTTTTCATTAGATTCGTATCAGGTTGGACAAGGCTTTTTTTGTCACTCTTATTTCAGCGTCAGTATGTAGCTTTCCAGTTCCAGTTGGCTACATTCTCTTTGTTTTCTAATTCCAAAATTCCCGAAAGCTTGTGATGATTAACCTAACTCATATTTTACTTGCTAGTCATAGAAGTTTAGTCAGTGTTCAGGTAAGCTAAATTTGAGTAAATGTCCACCATGATCTAACTGGCTGTGACAGCTAAGACTGTGGGCTAGGGCAATTCACCTTTAGCAAGGAAGGAAGTACGAGGGAGAGTCACTTGCAAAACATGTCTAATACAATTATATTCTTTTAAGATTGTGCAGAACAAATAAGAAAAATATTTATAAAGTGAATACAATAATTCATTTTTTCTCATTCATTAATTCAGTGAATGTTTACAAAATATCCACTTTCTTCTAAACATCGGAGGCTCACAGAAAAAAAAAAAAAACAGAGTTCTTAAAAAAAAAGTCACAATGAGTCAGATAGCCATTCTGAAATAGTGTAGAACTTTATGAGAGTGTAAACAGAAGAAGAACACCTAACTCAACCTCAGACCAGTATTTGACCCAAATCATAAATTTAACTAGAGCTAACCGGGCAAACATGGATGAGGTCTGATGAAACAGTATGGACAAAAGAAGATGCAAGAAGTGGCCTTTTTGTTTCACACGTTCAAGAAGTCTCGTTAACAGTCTGTGTTCTCCTGGATTTTGTTTTATTCTATGTGCAGTGCAGCAATAATGTGACAACAGTTGATTTCATTAAATTTTGGGAAGAGAGGACCCAGAGAAGTAGAAAAAGGGTAGGCACAGGGAAATGTTTTGTATTTTAGAATAGTTGAAACCATGCAGGGACCTCAGATATGCATCAGGCAGACCTTCCATCCTGGTTCTCCCAAGGAATGCAGCTATAAAACCTGGACAGAATGCATGCAGAAGATATTTTGGGTACTTTGAAAGATAGATAGTAGCAAGGACAGTGGAAAAGAAGACCACTGGCTTTTTAAGTTTTTATTCATAAAGGTATAAAAGTTATAAAACACTTCAGTCTCCTCAGAGCATGAATGCAACCTAGTTGAGAACCTGAAAGTGAGAAGAAACTCCAGGAGAAGCACTCTCATTATGACTTGAGTAGTAAGAACTAATTTCCTAATAACCAGAGAGTATGGAATAAACACTCATTCAAAAAAAACTTTCAGCCTGAAGCTTCTCACAAACACCTGCAATTGTAAGGTAGTTAAAGTTTCCTCTCGGATCAGAGAAGCTGTAGTTTGAAGACGGAGAAGAAAACCCTAATTACTTCCCCGTTTTCCTCCTCCCCAGCATATCTCCCAGCCTGTGTACAGCAAAGGGGACTGTAGATGAGGGGGGTAAGTAGGTCAACTTTCATACTGATAGACCTACAATCAGGAAAATAGGAAACGTTTGAGAAGATTTCAGAAAGCATGGCATTCTAACATATAAACTGAAAATTGTTAATTTTTGTCCGTACCCCAAGCTGTGCATGCATGAATCTACTAAAACAAAACAAACAAGCAAAAAAACATAATATTATTCATATTATTTAAACAAGATTTAGCATCTTATAATATTGAAAACATCTGCAACACAATCCTTAAATTTTTCAAGATATAAAGAAACAGGAAAATCACATCTCACAGGGAAACAATCGACAGATGCTAGTCGGAATTATCTGACAGTCATTAGCCTAGCTATTTTGAAGATACTTCAATCAGTTAAAGTAAAGACTTGAAACAAATGATAAGATAGAACAGTTTTGCAAAAAATAGAAGATTTAAAGAAGAAACAAATGGGAATCCCAAAACAGAAACGCACCTTAACCAAAGTAAAAGTATCACAGAATGGAGATGTTAAAGGGAAGAGTCATGTAAACTTGAAGCATATCAATTATTATAGAAATTATTCAATCTGAAGAACACAGGGAAAAAAGATTTAAAAAACCCCAGAGTCTCAGGAGCTTCTCCAACAAATCAAAAAATCTAATATGTATACTATAAAATCCTGGAAAAAGATTAAAAAAATAGTGTTCAGTAAATATATTTGAAGAAACAACAGGAAAAACGCCTCTCAAATTTAGCAAAATTCATAAACCTACAGAATCAAGAAGAATAAACTCCAAGAAGAAAACAAAAAAAGAAATTCACACCAAGATACAGCATAATCAAACTACTGGAAAGCAAAGAAAAATTCTTGAAAGCAGACATAAAATGATGCATTGCTTAGGGAAACAACAATTTTAATGACTGAGGATTTCTCATCAGAAACTGTAGAGGCCAGAAGAAAGTAAAACAACAGTTTTTAGAGAAATGAAAGAAAAGTCAGCCCAAAATTCTCTAGCAAGCGAAAAATTCCTGCAAAATGACAATGGAATAAATTTGTCTCAGATGATAAACTAAGTTAATTTGTTTACTGTTACCAGCAGACTTGCCCTAAAATAATTGCTAAAAAAAAGTTTTTCAATCAGAAGCTTTTCTTTTTAAAAGAAAGCTAGAGTTAACATCTAGCTATATTAATGTCAGACAAAGTAGACTTCAAAGTAAAGAATATTATCCGGGATAAGATTAGACATAATTGATTAGATCAATGTGTAAAATAAGTTGTCATAATAAATCCTCAAATATATGAAACAAAAGTTGACAGAACGGAAAGAAATATACACATTTACAATATATTTGGATATATGACATTTTGCTCTCAGTAATTCAACCTCTGTTCTCAGCAGTTGATAAAAGTAGTAGATAGTAAGTCACAAGGATATAGAAGAATTGAACAATACCATCAAAACTGGATTTTGTTTTTTACATTTATAGAGCACACCAATCAATACAAAAAAATGTACATTATTTTCAGTTAGCCACAGATCACTCGTCAAGATAGAGCATATTCCGGTTATCAAAACACATTTAAAAGTTAAAAATACTTGAAATCATACAATTTTTATTCTTTCACCATAATAGAGTAAACTAAAATCAATAAAAAAAATTACAGAAAACTCACAGACACTTGAAAATTAAACACTATGCTTTTAAGTAGTTTATGAGATTAAAATATCTTACATGCATTTACAATATAAAGCATTCTTTATAAACTTAGCAAAATTGTTGCTATAGTCAAGCAAAGTAACATATACATTATCTTACATAGTTACACTTTTTTTGTGATTCAAAACACTTAAAGTCTACTTTCTTAGCAAATTTCCAGTATGGAATACAATATTATAATTACAGTTATGTGCTATGCAATGATGTCTTGGTTCATGATGTACTGTATATGATAGTGGTCCCATAAGATTATAATACTGTATTTTGACTCTACCTTTTCTATGCTTAGATATGTTAAGATACACAAACACTTGCAATCACCTACAGTATTAAGTACATACTGTCCATATTTGTATCCTAGGAACAATAAGTTATGCCATATAGCCCAGTCTAGATTTGTGTAAGCACATGCTATAACAGTAGCATAATGACAAAATCATCTAACAACACACTTCATGGAACATATCCCGTTATTAAGCAACACACAACTACAAAGTCCTCATGTTGTATATAAGATCTCTAGATTTACTCATTCAACATATGCGCGATTATATGTCCTTTGATCAACATCTCCCCATGTTCTTGGTAATGATAATTGCCATTTTATTCTCTGTTTCTATGTATTCAATTTTTTTGTAGATTCCACATGCAAGTGAGATCATGCAGTGCTTTTATTTTTGTGTCTGGCTTATTTCACCTACCATGATGTCTTTCAGGTTCATCTATGTTGTAGCAAATTACAGAATTGCCTTCTTTTTAAGGCTAAATAATATTCCATTATATATATGCATTTTTGTGTATACAAACATGTATACATATATATTTATAAACATTGCCATTTCTTTATTTATCCATCTATGAACACTTAGATTATTTCCATATGGTGGCTCCTGTGAATAGTGCTGCAGTAAATATGTTTGTGCAGATATTTCTAGGAGATGTTGATTTCATTTCTTAGGTAAAGAGGAAATCTTAAGGGTATTGGAACAATATTTTGAACTGAGAAAAAATGAAAATAAAACATATCAGAAGTTATGGATGGAGTTAAAGCAGTTTTGCAAAGAATAATTTATCGCATTAAATACTTATATTAGAAAAGGAGCCAGGCTCGGTGGCTCAGTCTGTAATCCCGCGCCTTGGGAGGCAGAGGTGAGTGAATTGCCTGAGCCCGCGGGTTCGAGACCTGCCTGGGCAACTTGGCGAGACCTCATCTCTACAATAAAAATCAAAAATCAGCCGGGCATGGTAGCGTGCGCCTGTAGTTCCGGCTACTTGGAAGGCTGAGGCAGAAGGATCGCCGGAGCCCAGCAGGTCGAGGCTGCGGTGGCCGGGAGTGGCCACTGCACTCCAGTCTGGATGACAGAGTGAGACTCCATCTCAAAAAAAAAAAAAAAGAAAGAAAAGGAATATGTTCTCAAATCAATAATCTAAATTCCCACTTTAAGACACAAGAAAAAGCAAAATACATACAAGCAAATACAAGGAGAAAAATAATAAAAGGATAGAAATCAATGAAATTTTCAATAGAAGAACAGTAGAAAAAATAGAAAAATAAACTGATGTTTTTTAAGATAAACAAAATTTATATACCAAAATAAGGAATGAAAAGTGAAAAGCAAAAAGAAATAAGACAGTATTTACTAATCACAAACAAAAACTAAAGCTTCATACAGAACTCAAAAATATAAAAAGAATGATAAAAGATACTATAAACAACTTCATGCTTATACACTTTCATAATTTAGATAAAATTACTAATTCTCAGAAATCACAACTACTGAAACTTACCTAAGAAACCATAAATAACTAAAATACTCTAAAATTATTATAGCAATGCAAATAAACTAGAGTGGTTAAAAAAGCATTGTAGTATTCACACTGCCTCATTTTAAAATTTGCTATATAGGTACACTAATCAATATAAAGTGGTATCAAAGGGGTGGACACTCAGACCAATGGAACAGACGATAATCTATAAGTAGACCCACTCGCATGCAGCCAACTGATTTTTGAAAAAGATGTAAAGTCAGTTCAATAGAAAAAAGATAGTCCTTTAAATAAATTATTTTGTAAAATCACAACATGTGGCCGGACATGGTGGCTTATGCCTGTGATCCCAGCACTTTGAGAAGCTGAGGTAGGAGGAATGCTTGGGGCCAAGAGTTTAAAACTGGCCTGGGGATCATAGCAAGACCTCTTCTTAGCAAAGAGTAAAAAAAATTAGCCTAGTTGTTGTGCAAACCTGTAGTCCCTGCTATTCCAGGAGAGGCTGAGGCAGAAGGACCACTAGAGTCCACTGAGTTGAGGCTGCAGTGAGCTGTGATTGTGCCACTGCACTCCAGCTTGGACAACAGAGTTAAACTTCAACTCAAAAAAAAAAAAAAAAAAAAAGGAACATCTACATGCAAATAATAAACTTTGACATAAAGCACATACTTTATATAAGTATTAACTCAATATCAATCACAGATTTAATTGTAAAACTTTAGTGAAATACTTTTTGAAAATTTTTGTGACTCACAGGCAAGATGTTCTTAGTTTTTATCCCCAAAGCACAACCCATAATAATTTTGAAAAAATAAGAAGTTGGACTTTAAACAGATTTTTTTTTTTAAAAAGATAACGTTTGCTCTTTCCAAGGTATTATTAAGAGAGCGAAAAGATAAGTCACAGACGGAGGAACAAAATATCCACCTATCTGATAAAATACTTGCATACAGAATACATTTAAAGATTCTCAAAACTCAAAAATGACAAAACAAAAACCTGTTTTAAAAATTGACAAAATATTTGCATACACTTCACCAATCGAAGTATATAAAAGACAAGCATATTAAAAGATGTCCAACATCATATCTTGGGAGTTTATTATAAAGTTAAACACTTATCAGATGACTCAGGAATCCTACTCATAGGTATTTATCCTAGTCATGAAAACTTATGCTCACATACACACAAAAATGAATGTTTATTGCAGTCTTATTTATAATTGCCCCAAACTGAAAACACCTCAAATGTCTTTCAGCAGGTTAATGAATAAACAAATTGTGGTACATCCATATGGTGAAATATTTTTCAGCAATAAAAAATAATACACTAGACACACCAAAAAACTTTGACGAATCCCAAAAGCAATTCACTGAGTGAAATAAAACAGTCTCCGAGTTTAGATACTCTATGGTTACATTTATGTAACAGTCTCAAAGGGACAAAATTGTATTGATGAAGAATGTATCAGTGTCAGAGGGAAGGGAGGAGGAGAGGGCATGACTAAAGCAATACTAGTTTGGGGGCATGAGGAAACGGTCTTGTATCTTGATTGAGGTGGTAGTTACAATAATCTATACATAAGTTGCAGTTCACAGAACTGTATACCAAAATAAAGTCAGCATTAAAAGGAGAATACACAAAAGATGAACTAGAGGGGGCAAGACACAGGCATTTGAATCCCCTGCAGTTTTTTTAGAGTTGCATTGAATTACTCCAAGCATTCCAGCAGGTAATTTTAAAAATCTGTAGATATTCTTTATGGAGCATGATTTTCTTTTGCGCAAAGAGACATCGAATATTTGGAAAGAAATTTCACCAGCTGTAGACTCTATTAATAAACACTTCTTTTTAAACATAATTATCCTTTTTTTTTTAAGCCGGAGTCTTGCTCTGTCACCCAGGATAGAGTTTAGCAGTGCAACCATAGCTCACTGAAGCCCCGAAATCCTGTACTCAAGGAATCCTCCCAACTCAGCCTCCCAAGTAACTAGAACTACAAGCACCATGCTGGGATAACTTTTTATTTTTGTAGAGGTGAATGTCTCTACAAAATATTGCCCAGGCTAGTTTTGAACTCCTGGGCTCAAGTGATCCTTATGCCTCAGTCTCCCAGAGTACTGAGATTTCAGGCATTAACCATTGCGCCCCACTTTGATATAGTTGCAGTCTTTGTTCAGGCACTTTCCCTCTCCTGAGACCTAGTGTTCCTAGGAAGAGTGAGCTAAACCAGCTTGAAGTTCCATGATAAAAGAGATGGAGACTTGGTGGAATCCAAAGCAATAAATGATACAGACTCCAAGTGTTTTGTAAGGCAGTGACACGTCAGCCATGAAATGATATAATGCGGTGAGTTTAGGGGCCTGCCCAGGTACACGGTGACATGATTGTGTTTTGTGGACTGAAAAGCTGCATTACAAAATGAGGGAGGAAATCAGAAAGGATTAGACATTTGGTTGGCTCAATTCCACAGTGTTAAGAAAGTTCTAGTGGACAAGGATAGCTTTTGAGGTGTTTTCCTAAACTGTATGACTTATAAGATGTGACACAAATATGTTTTCTCCCCAACTGATTTGTTTGTAAAGTAGTTAGAGTCATATTTATTCATTCATCGGACATGAAATGAGTCGGCAGTCCTCTGAGCCAGGTATCATAATAGACATCAGGAGTAGAAAGAAAGCAGTCTCTTAAAAATCTCTGTCTACTAGGCTAAAAAACAAAACAAAACCTTTAAGAGTCTCTGTGATTAGTAGGACAAGCCATCTCATCTAACCAAAGAAGAAGGTGAGGCCACTTCCCGAGAAAGAGGTAGCTTTTTACATGTTCGGAGACAAACTCCAGGTCTTCCCATGACAGGCGTAAGCATAGTGATTAGTCATGGACTCCAGAGCTGCCTTGTCTGGTTTTGAATTCTTGCTCTGCTAATCACTTCCTGTGTGATTTTGAGCAGGTAACTTAATTTTACTGTGCCTTAGTTTCCTCATATGTAGAAAGCAGATAATGACTGTTTCTACCTTACAGGACTCTCTGATCAGGATAAGAAAAAAGAATGAAGATATATAGAAGCCCCAACCCATGGTAAACATTCAATGTATGCCCAGCAGCAGAAAGCATTCAGTCCGTGCTAATTCTTATTATTATGCCCCTTCTTAGTGATCTTGATCTGAAAACCAACGCCTCTGAGTTGCTTCATTCCTGTTTTGCCCAGCTTAGGCAAATAAGGAAACATTGCCTTTAGCACTTGACGCTTCTGTTTTCTTATCCTTCCACGTAAGAAAGCACTGTTCATCTCTGGGTCTTGGTTTCTTTAAGTGCAGAAAGGGAAAGGTCAGAGGGACTTGACCTAAATAAGTTCCAAAGTTCCTTCAAGCTTCAGTAATTTACACTCCAGGAAGGGAAAAATGATGCAGGCCATGGCTCATAATTCCCACTCATTGCACGGAGACACTGTTCCCTATTGGACTGGGACTACATAGTAAAAAGACCAACATTTCCCTCTAGCGGTAAGTTGAGAGCAATCACTTACCTTTCCGGAGGGATTCTATTCAGAGAAATGCTTTCAACATCGGGCAACAAGTAGATAACCAAGGTAAGACGATTCTAGATGGTACATTGACAAGCATGTCCTATTTTTAAAATTGATTAAATATAATGTGCACTAGAATAAACAGAAATATTGCATCAGACTTACCGATTACATGAATGTTGCTGTTTGTTCACAGTGCAAGTAAAAAAAATAATGAGGCAATTCATATAAAATAATTAATATTACAGTTAATAGATTCTTCCAAGAGTCTCAAAGAGGAAGCCTGGAAAACATTAGCTTTTAATTTAATTTTTACTTTTATCAAAAGTAAACGTATACTGCTGAAAAGGATCCAATAGGTATACAAAATTTGCTAAGAAGAACAGACCTGCATCATCTGCTTCCTGTAGACAACTGTCTGCAGATTTTTTGAGCTATCGCTGGTATTTGCCACTGTATTTTCAAATAATATAATTATACCTCTAGAATTTTCCATTTTAGATATTATATTTTGACTTTCCTGCAAAATACCACTCATGAAGGCAATAATTTTTCTTTCTGTTTCATTGTTTTATTTTCTATGTGCTTACATTAATTCATCTTTTTTCCTCAGTTGTATAAATATCCTTTGAATACACAAAAGCACCCCTGACAATTTTAAAATGTCTTCTTAGATAACTCTCTCCCTGTTTGCCCCTCCCCAACCTGGCTACTCTCTGGGGCTGCACAAACATTCTTATTGTCTTTCTTCACTCTGGGGATCCACTTAATCTCTCTCTTGTTGGATCTCCTATTTGAATCCTGGATCCCACTGTTTGCTCCTTCCTGGTTTATTATCTTCTTTAGAGAAAGCAAATCAAATCTGTCAGGTGATTTCTGAGAAAGAATGCATGTTTGGAAAATTTAAAACTGTGTCTGTCTGAAAATATCTTTAACGTGATTTTATATGAATTTGAAAGATCGTGCATAGGAGCAAATAATTTTTTTCTCAAAATTTTGAATGCTTTCCTCCATTGCCTTCTGGTTGCCTGTGTTGATGCTGAGAATTGCAAAATTCTTCTGATGCTTGATACTTTATGCAAAATTTATCTTGTTTTGTCTGTAATGTTTTGAAAGCTCTTGATGGTATTGATGCCGGGAGGGGTGCAGCACAAAACTTGTGAATTCTTTGTCTCAACCCTAAAATAAATTTTAGAGTAGCCAGCAAACTTTTAAAGCAAAGTTTACTAGAGAAGGAAGAGAAGATAGATGGAGAGACATCTATGGGTACGAAAGAGAGAAACTGTACTTTTTTGCTTTTAACAATTTCTACCAGAACTGCCATCTTCCAGTATTTCATCAAAATGACAAACACAACGGGAAAGAAGAGGGGAAAGAGAGAGAGAGACATACCAGAGCTGGCCTGGGCTAGAGAAACCTCACGTTTTGCTTTTTACAAGAGACCTGATGTATTACCTTTATAAGGATAGGTATTCTAAAGGGGTGGAGCCCAAGTATCCAGAGAGATTGACATCTCTCCACCTCTGCCTCTGATGGTAGGGATGGTCTTATTATAATTTCTATGGCCTTTTGATTCCCATCTGGGAACCACTTTGATGAAATTTTCCTTTGGTAAGCTGAGAGAGTGGGGTGGACTGGGAATTCACTTTGAAATTAACTTTCTAACCCTCAGTGCCATTCAGCCTGCCAACAGGATGTCTGGACATTTTCTAAAACCCGCCTACAAAAAATTTATCTATCTATGCCTAACCTGTACTAGCTACCCTGCCTCAGTTATGTCTTGATATAGGTTCATTTCCATGCACCATACTATTGAAATAAATAAAAATAAATATTGGAAATATTGAAATAAAAGCTTTGAAATGGATGGAACTGCGGTCTATAATACTGAGTGACTTCTCACAGAAACAAAGATCTGAGTATCACATGTTCTCACTCATATAGTGGACCTTGAACATCCAGTGTAATACTATAAGAAAATGACTGACAGTGGTGGGACACTGTGGGGGGGGATGGGATTAACGGTAGTAAATATCTGTCTGGGGATGGGGAGACACCTCTTATCAACAAGGGTGCCTGAACGAAGCATATTTGTATACCTAACACTTAACTGTACCCCACAATATCACAACAAAAAATATTGATCTAAAAAAACAGAGAAAAACTGGAAAAAAAAGAAAATTCATGCTGTTCAGATTTGAGAAATGAACCTATATCAATAGTAATGTTATTGATGCATTTTTAATCTTCAAATGTTCTACTTTGATTGGAATTCCTGATATTTGAATGAAGAATCTGTAGAATGTGTCACAATGTTGGATTTTTTCTCATCTTTTATTTATTTTTCATCTCTATCATTCTTCTTTACTTTGCATAGATTTACTATTTTATCTTCAAAAGCCTTTATTGGACTTTTTATTTTTCTTTCCTATTTGAATATATTCTTCTGTATTTCTCATAATAACTCCAGAATTTCTTTTTTGTTCTTATTTCATAGCTTTCTATTCTTGTTTGTAGATTACACATATTATCTTACTATTTGGAAGATACTAATAACAGTATTCTTTAAAATTCTTTCCCCTCTGTATATTTTTTTCTTCCTCCTACTTCTTATTTTCTGACTTTCATATAAGATATTTTTCCCAATGTCAGATGCCTTGGGTGATTGCCAGTTAACAAGGATGGGCACTGATTTTGATGAGAAGTTTCATGTGTGTCAATTTAGTCTGACCCTTTGATTTGTCAGAGCAGGGAGACTTAGTTGGCAACTTACACTGGGGAACACATGAAACTACTACTTTTAAACCTTTTGCCTTGGACTAGATCAATTTTCTAGAAAATATTATTTCAATCTCCAGAACATGTCTGCCTGCCAGCGCTCTGAATGCTCTTCCTGGAAAATTTAGGGAGGTCTCAACATCTCATCAGCGAGCATGCAAACTTTCCACTTGTTTTCCGTGTTTTTACTACGACACTCCCGTATTCATATCTAACTGTGCCTGCTGTCCATCTGTCAAGACTCTTTGTTTTATTTTTCCTAAGGAATAACCCCCCCTCTTCTATCTGGGTGAGGGAACGGGCATTGTATGAAGAGAAAGACACTATCTAGGGATCTTACTACTTTTGAACAATGTTTCAACTACATCCCTTGTTTGTTGTCCCACCTTCTCTCTCATACTCAGAAGTACAGGATGTGGCCAGTTTCTGAGATTTGGGGGTTTCTGTGGCATAAATCAACTTGCTTCTCAGCTTTCCTCACTGACAACCAAAGAATCTGTGTGGATCTGCTAAGTTAGTTACTACAAATCAGGCATCTGCTTTCCAGCTTCCAGAATTGCTGCTCTGTTCTCTCCTCTTTGTCCTTATAGATTTATACCTTTAAAAATAATTTTCCTGTTCTTTCACCAGTTTTCTTTGGGAGAGGATGGTAGAAGTGAATATGTACATGTGGTGTATGTTTGTGAGTGCATTGTGTGTGTTTGATCTACTCCCTTTGACTAGGAGTCTCACAGTGATTTTTTTTTTTGGATTCCCTTTTCATTCATTGGCAAAGCAGTTTTAATGGCAATCCTTCTACAAGGTGATTAAAAAAAATCTAAAAGGTAGTAGTTGCATAAAATAGCTCTGGGTGTTCTTTGAAAAATTCCTTACTGTTGGGGACTATACTGTGATTATCTCAACCTCAATGTGGTCCCAGGAAGAGAAAAATGTTTCTCAGAGTCCTCACTACACATCCAGCACTGTGCTTCCCTAGTTAGGACACGCTATCAAATTACAGTTTAATGTAGCAAAAATTCTGTGCATTAGATATTATTATACTTGTTTGCAGAGAAGGAAACAGAGGGAGTCCATGAGCTAAAGATTCATGCAGCTTTTGAATGAAAAATAAAGATTCAGCTCCAGTCTGCTCGAAACTGACACCTATCATCTTGCCACTGCAGCAAACTAAGTTCATTGTGTGGCTAAAGCACCACAAAGTAATTGAATTGTGCACTGTTACTTACAACTATCAGAATTCTTTCTTGTCACCAACTCATGCTTGACTTAAAAAAAGGAGAGGGACGGCTGAGAATGTTGTCTCCGATGGAGAACTCTAGCTCCTTCTGTGACCTTGGGAACATTGCTTTGCTTTCAGGGCCTCAATTTCTACATCAGTAAAACAAGGTCATCGGAATAAATGGTCTGTTACATTCTGATGATCTATCTGGCAGATGGTGAGCTGGAGGTGCTGAGAGCTTCAACAACGCACCCAACTCAGATGGGAAGTCAAATGCCTGGCCACCCTCAAGCTCTCTGTTTATACTCTGCAAGAAACTTCCCAACAGATAGCTCGACGGCCTCCCGAATGCCAATGGGCATGAAATATGGTTTTCTCCCAAGTCCCTCTTCAGAACTGAATCTTTCCATGTCCCCTTCAGGGACTACAGGGCCTCATCTAAACTTAAGATAAATAAATACTCCGAAATGTGGAATAGAAATCGAAGTCGAAAGGAGAGACTGGGGAAAGGAGGTAGCAACCTTGGACCTCTTACCATATGGCCTCAGCACTTTTGATTATTTTATGAATGCATGAAGTGACATATTGGTTTCTTTAAAGCCATTCTTATACACATGCGCCTTTCGGGGTTATAATTCATGTGAATTTAGATAATGAGGTAATTGTGCTTAATGACTGAAACAGTGATTCAGGAAGGCGAAGATTTCAAATTATTTATAATAATAACTGATACTAATACTTGTAAGGTATTACCAAGGCAACACTAAAAGGGTAATAACTTCCATTTGAGGGATGGAAGTGACCATAGATTTAATTTTGTCCAAGAGTCTGTTTTGAACATCTGGGGAATGTAAAACTCAGAGAGGCAATGTGACTTGAGCAAAGAATTGACCAAAGCTGTGGCAATTCTTAATTCGGTGCTTACGCCCATAAGGTTTCATTGCTCCATTGCTTGCACTGTCAGCCCGTCTCTACAAATATCTTAGTTTTAACTTGAAGCACTGGCTGATGGTGACATGATTGGATATTTCTCAATTTGCTGATTACTTTGGTTAATGACAATGTTCTAGGTAAATTAAATCTTAGACGATTGATAGAGAAAAAGAATTTTTTAAAACGCACGGTGAAATAATCCTAACTTCAATATCAAAAGTTGCCTACCTACAGCTGTGATGATTTTAGCAAAATGAACTGAAACATTTTATATAGTTGTATAAAATATATGATTTTTTTAAAGTTTGTTTTTCTTTAGCAATTTATCTCTATTTATTTAAATATTTGTTCACATATACTTTAGGTATTTTCTGGGTGCTTTGGATGGACTAGCTCATTAAATCCTCATAACTCTGAATGAAGTAGGCATAATTATTATGTCCATTCTTTGGGAATTTCTTAAGTTACACACTGAGTATTTGGTAGAGTTGAAAAATAAACTCATACCTACACAGGACCTCAGGGTCTTTACTTTTGAGCCATATTCCCACTTTCAACATTTTTACATGAAGCACGTTGAAGAAAGATTTCACACATATTTAAGTGGTGTCATTTTATTGCATTTTTGTCAACGCTATTACCATTCTGTAATCTGAGCCAAATGTTTCATTCACTTTGGCAGTTATTTGCTCAGTCGCATCTTTCTAAGCTCCTTGGTCTCTATCTTCTACCTATTTGTCAATGAACTGCTTGATGGTGTCAAAGTGGTCTATGATTTCTTAGGAGAGTCATTTATAAATATTTCAAGAAACATTTTTTCAGCCTAAGACAAATTTATCTTAAATAATGGCCCACTGTAATTTCCTAACATTCTGTGATTATAATATTGTCTTAAATCTTAAAAATTTTCTATCCTAATTCTTCAATTGCCTCATGAAAGAGAAAAAAATCAAAATTTCACCATTTGTAAGACTTGTAAAAATTGGCAAACTTTTCAACCTCTTTGTTTCTCAGTTTCATTAGCTTAAAAAGAGGTAAAATAAGATCAAATAAGATAACTCATTCATTCTTTTATTCGCAGGTATCATTTGTATTTCTAATTACAAATAAATGTTTAATTGAGTTGTTAAATCAATTACTCAGTCAAAGAGACATGGGCTTGAATGCTCACTTTGCCTCATTGAATGATTTGTGGCATGTTATCTATAATTTGTGAAAAGTAGTACCATTATCATTTCTCCCCAGGGTGGCTGTTTGGATAAAGTAAGATCACATGTGGAGAAGAATAAACCACAATGCTTCTCACATAATCGGTGTTGTCCCTCATTCAGTTACCCAAATGTATTCACGTCCAATGCTGCTTCTTTCTAGTATAATACCTTGTTACTGAGGAAAGCGTTTGCTTATATAAGGTAAGCAATCCCAACTGTACTGAAATCATTTGCCCGAAATGTTTTCTTTCCCATTGAACATTGCTTGTTTACACGATGTGGGATCAAATGGGAGCGAGAAGAACAACATGATTCATGATCTTCCTCTAAGGAGGCAGCTGCAACATAAAGGATGTCTCAGGAAACAGGATAATCTGTTTATGTGGCTACAACTCTCTGATCCTTGACCTGTCTTAATCCTCAGCAGTGGATATGTGTGGCACTTTTGCCAGGTGGAACTGAATGCTGGGCGGGAAAAAAAGCTGGGTATACTTTTTTATAATGTCGCTGATAGCCTGAAAAGCTGTGGTAGATGTTTTAAAACATCTTTTTCTTCATCAGACTCAACAGGTCACATGTCTGCTTTGCAAATGTAACCTGGATTTTCCCAAAATCCCATCTCTCTTGAGGATTTGGGATGCTCTTGGGTATCTGCCACAGTAAGAAAACAAGCGGAAAGAAGGAATGTGGAAACGTGAAGCCATCTGGCTGCTGGTCCACTTTCACACCGGCTCTAGGGGTCATTGAAAGCCCTCTAAGAGCTGTTGAGACCCAGCTCCGACAGGAAATATTTGATCTCATCCCAGCAGTGCCCGGACATGTGTACTCAGGTATGTGGGTTGTCTCTAAACTGCGTGGTACGCATATTTGAATTGGGGAACTCGAAGAAAACTACCAAAGTCCCAAGTACCAAGTGTTTTCATTAATATCACATTTCATTACATGTCCTTTGTTTTTGTTTTAGTTTTTTTTCCTTCACTGTGTTCCATCAGCAATTGCAAGCATTTAGTGTGGGAAGGACTTTGCTTAACGTTAGAGGCATGACAACAAATGGATGACATACAGTTCCTGCTTTCCAAGATCCCTGATCAGCAGCAAATAAGAAGGCATTGACAATATGGGATAATGATTTAAGACAGGTTCCATAAGAGACAGGTCAAACAGATTCATTTGTAGAAGTGGGGGTGGGCACCTGTTTCACTCAGCAGGCTCCCAAATGACTAGACCTGCCATTCATTCTATAAGTTATAATATTCCTTCTAATTATGAATAATGAATTCTGTGTACTAGGCCTTGGTATACCGTCTGAAGGGATATATTAGTCCTGTTAAGCTGCTCTGAGAGAATATCATAGTTTGGATGGATTAAACAACAGAAATTTATTTCTCACAGTTTTGGAGGCTGGGAAATCATGAATCAAGGTTCCAGAAAGGTAGGTTGCATTCGGAGGCCTCTTCTTTCACCTGGTAGGCAGCTGATACCTCACAGTGTGCTCACACGGCTTTTCTTTTTGCCTGTGTTCTCAGGGCAGGGGAGGTGGAGAGGGAGAGAACATACCAAATAGTGTCTTTTCTTACAATGAGACTAATCTAACCTTATTGAGACCTCCCTCTTATGTGACCACATTTAATCTTAATTACTTCCTTAGAGACCCCTGTCTCCAAATATAGCCATGGTGGGAGTTAAAGCTTCAACATATAAATTTGGGAGAACATAGACATTTAGTGTATAATGTGGGAAATGGACATTTGCTTACATAATAAGCATAAAAGTGACAAGTGAGAATTCTAAACACTGTACATGTGTTAATATATTAATGAGGGATTGGAGTAGGATTGAGATAAAACACAGAGTACCCAGTTATATTTAAATTTCAGGTTAACAACAAATAATTTTTTAGCATAAGTGTATCTCAAACATTGGATGGGACATACTTATGCTAAAAATGTTGTTGATCTGAAATTAAAGCATAACTGGGTGTCCTGTATTTTGATTTCCTAAATCTGACACTCCTTAACTCAAAAGTCACTGCATTCAGGGAACTTTTTATGACATAGTAAAAATGGTTCTTTGGAGAGCAGCAGGAAGGCACAGTCAGGAGGGCCTTGTTACAGTTTAAGGAGTATTGGATTGTGAGTCATCACAGCAAGAAAACTCATAAACCTCCTAACAGTTTGGTGAAGTGGACCCATATTTTCCAATTCTGTGATTTAGATAGTCCAAAAGATCATGTATAATCCAAAAAAATGTGGCACACTAATTTTTGTTTAGTCCTACAGTCATGGGCTGAATTTTGTCTCCCAAAAGTTTCTGTGTACTTAAGAATTAGAATGTATTTGAAGATAGAGTTTTTAGAAAGAAATAATTAAAACTAGATCATTAAGGTGGGTTATAATTCAGTAGGACCAGTGTCTTCACAAGAAGAAAAAATTTGAACACAAAGACATATGTAGAAGGGAGGCTATAGGAAGAAATAGGGAGAAGATGAGCATCTACACTCCAAGGAGAGAGGCTTAGAACAACAGGTCTTTCCCTCAAAGCCCTAATAAGGAATCAACCTTTTGTCACCTTGATCTTGGACTTCGAGATTCCAGAATTGTGAGAAATAAATTTGTGTTGCTTCAGCCACACCATCAGCATTGCTATGTAATGACAGCCTCAGAAAACTATCACCCCTACCTTTTTTTAAACAAAGAAATATTAAAGTGTATTTCATGTTATTAGAAACTACTTTGTGAACCCACAGTGGAGTTCACAAACTGTAAGAGCTGAAAGGGTTTTTACAAGCCGTAAAGATCTACCCCCAAAGCATAAAAATCTGCCTTTCTTTACCTGAGCGTCCACTTTTATGATGAGAAAGCTGAGACCACGGAGTTAGAATCTTATCCAATAGTGTGTCCTAAGTTCAGAAAAAAATCTGAACAATAGGCCCATTTATAAATTAGAAATATTAGAATGCATTTGCAAATGGAGGTAAAACTATTTTCACAAGTGCATGAGAGAAGCCCATTAGACCTCTGCTGTGGTCTCAATGTTTGTGTCTCTTCAAAATCCTAATCACTGAGTTGATGATATTAGGAGATACAGCCTTTGGAAGCAATTAGGTCATGAAGATGAAGCCCTCCTGACAGGATTAGTGTCCTTATAAAATAGGCACAAGGGAGATCCTAAGTTCTTCCTACCAAAACTCCCACAAAAACAGACATCTGTGAACCATGAACCAAGCTCTCACCAGACAGCAAGCCTGAAGGTACCTTGATCTTGGGCTTCCCAGTCTTCAGAACGGTGAGATATTTCTTTATGAAGTTCTGCTTTTTTCTAAGTGGCCCAGTGTATGCCATTCTGTTATAGCAGCCTGAACGGGCAAAGACAACCTCTACATGCCTATAGACCAGAATTAGTACCCACTGCTATGAGTTACCTACAATCTATAGTTATCAAAGGCCTTGAAAACTAGAAAAGGCTAGAATCGGGTAGCCTGGGAGGGTGAACTGCATGTAGGCCGCGCAGTTTTCCATTGACACACACATTTTTCTCTGCAGTAGAATTCTTAGGAAGCAAATGGCACTGGGAAGCAGAAATGCATTGCTTTGCATTTCAGGATAAAATATCAATATGCACAATCAGCTGTCCAGAGACAGAGGCATGTGAGAATCTAAAGAGAGAGAGGGGGAAAGGCAGGAAGAGAGATATGATTATCTCTAGCCAGTTTCTGTTGGAACATTTGCAGAACCAATCAGCATTAAGGTTGGCAGTGTCTAGAATATTGTTCTACACACTAGTTTTATGCATGAGGAAATGGAAGTGCAGAATACTGAATTGCCCTGATCTAACTGTGAGGTGAGACACACGGGCTGCCAAAGCCAGGAAAGACGCTTCTCTGTGACATTCCAGAGTTTTTGTACCTGTTATAGCTTTCTATGCTGTCTTTAATGTGGTAAACAAAACAGACTTTTAGTGTTAAAAGATCAAAAGTAAAAAAGGAGCAAAGTCAGAATCAAGTGATTTGAGTGCTGTTTATTGAACCTAGGAAGTTGCTTCAGGAAGCCTTACTCCTTCTGCCTTTTGTATACCCAGGTTTCTGTTCCCCCACCCTTTTTTTGCTCATCTTTTCTGCCTGGAATCAGTGGTGGTGTCCACTGTCAGGCCATCTCCTTCCTGAATCTACCATCCTCCAAACTCCAGGTACCTTTATCACTGGCTTTATTTGTACCCAAGTACAAAAGTACAGGAATACTGGATCAGTTTGAATAAATTGATCTGAATTATCTTCTGATTTCTCTTTTAAGGTTAGACTCAAATAAATTCCTTGAGGGAAGGAGTTTTTTATGTTAAGAATCTTTACTTTCTAAGTCCGGGAAAAATTGCTTGTTTATTCAATCCTTCAAAAGCCTCATGGGGAGACTAAATCTATCTTGTGAGCAGCTAACACAGAGCAGCCTGGAATAGAGTGGATACTCATTCAGCATTGCTGGAATTAATGACACCATATATATGAATGACACGATATATGAGTTCATGTATGGAAGATCTTGGGATCCTATTGATAACTGGTGGTGCTTGGGAAGGTGGAGATGGGATAGAATGATGAAACAATCAGAAGATAATTCAGGAATTAGTGAAGCCCACTCCCTCCTCTGACCACCCTCATTCTTGAGTCATTCCTCTCCAACAGCAGGACTCACCAGTGCATTTTAGCTTGCACAGTACTCTACTTAAACTAGATCAATTTATTCAAGCTGATACAGTATTCCTGTACTTTATCTATAGTGAATACTTAAAATTATGTTCTACCTAAATCAAATTAGTTTAATTTAATTAAATTAGCTTAACCTAAGCACAGAGCTTACAATTTAAATATATTTAAACTAATCACGGAATAAACTTTTTTAAAAAATCAATATTTTTATTATGGTTTTGTGGGGTATAGTTAAGGGTTAGGTGTATAATTACGTTTCATTCAGGCACCCTATTGATAAGAGGTGTTTCC